>NW_007377455.1:577952-587847 GCF_000475195.1 Diaphorina citri
TCTTCCGCTTCTTCTTTGACGTTGACCGCTCTACAGCCTAAACCACTGGACCGATTTTGATGGTTGATGGACAGCAAAAATAATAATAATAACAAAATGGGAAATAATAGAAGGCTACACTTCAGAGAGCAAATAGATCAGTGGGGTAAGTTTTCTTTAGTCTCTTGTTGGTTGTGATGGGGTTTTCCAGATCACGGATGAGTTCATTGGGGTGGTTTGGTATACGTTTCTGGTAATTTTTAGGCCGGTTTTGAATTACATAAGACGTGTAGATAGTTTTATTTCTGTTTTGATACATCTAAAATCTACACATACAAACTTTATGAAATTTTCTACCTTATTTCGCATGATTGATATGGATATGTACAACACTATTGCCAAAGACTTCCACAAATTGACATTTTTCACCTTACACTCCAGCAATACAAAGAAAAAATATTTACAGCCCTAAGTACCCAATAATATCTATTACTAATACCCAATGCTATAAAATTCGACAATGTACTCCGGGTGACATAGGGTACTTGAAATTTTCACATTCCATCCTGATTCAAAATGGCGGCGGTTCAAAAACGTGAAGAAAATGGCCTATTTTGTTGATAGACCCGTTTTTGTCCTCTTTTCACGAGAAAACGGCTCAACCGATTTTGATGAAATTTTTTGTGGTTGTTAAGAAGAGTACTCGGGGTAACATAGGCTACTTAAAATTGTCACATTCCATCCTGAATCAAAATGGTGGCGGTTCAAAAACGTGAAGAAAATGGCCTTTTTTGTTGATAGACCCGTTTTTGTCCTCTTTTCACGAGAAAATGGCTCGACCGATTTTGAAGAATTTTTTTTGGTTGTTAAGAAGAGTACTCGGGGTGACATAGGCTACTTAAAATTATCACATTTCATCCTGATTCAAAATGGCGGCGGACGGTAAGAGCTAGAGACTTTAAATTTGGTATGTAGATGTCAAATGTGACAAGGATGCGACACGAAACTTTTGGTTAAGACCGGTGCAACAGTTGGCGGCATTTTACCGCTTTTTGGATGCGACACGAAACTTTTGGTTAAGATCGGTGCAACGGTTGGCGGCATTTTACCGCTTTTTGGCGGTTTTCGGAGTAATTTAACAATATATCGGAAACGGTATGAGCTAAAGACTTGAAATTTGGTATGTAGTTTACAAATGTGACAAGGGTGCAACTCAAAACGTTGAGATAGGTGCTGCTTTTGGCGGTATATTGACCGCTTTTTGGTGGTTTTCGACCGTTTTTTTGGCGGTTTTCAGCTATACCGACTAAACGGTTAGAGATATTGTAAAAGTTTGGCTATAAGAACAAGAACACCCAACATAAGCATCATTCAATAGTATGAGGAAAGTCGTGTGATGTTCACACCAGATTTTTTGTTTGAATGATTGGTCCTCTATAACTCGCGATTGCCTGTTCCGATTTTCAAGAAATTTGGAATGCCTTGAATCGGCTGTAGGTAACTTGCGTACTATTTCAATTTTAAAATGAAAAAAAAAAAAAAAAAAAAAAAAAAAGTCCCCCTTTGGGCTACTACAGTACTCACTCATACATAGGTTGTTGTTGACATATTTTAGTTTTATGTATTGACATATGGTTAAATTTCCATTCTAACCTGGTTATATCTACATTATATCTATCTACCTGCTTCTTCTTCTTCTCTTTATTAGATTTTTATTAATATTAGTACGTAAGCTTAGTTCTAAGTAAGTACCCTATTACTATTAGTCTCTGTAATTTGTAAAAATGGATTCTTTCTACTCGTAATATGTAAAAGTGCCAGTGAAAGTATCCCCCTCTTCAACCAGTATCATACAGTCCACCACCATCGTCATCAAGGGCCGGCCCAGCCCAGGATTCCTCTGTAAGACTTCCTCACGGTATACGGTATGACGAAAGAGGAAAAAAATTGCAAGTATTTAACCCACTGCACACTGCCCTGTGTCAGCTCCGACATTATCATTACCTCTATTTGTAAGGTAGTAACGTTGAGAATTTTGATGAGATCGTGACAAGTACACCACAGTTTATTATGTACAGGTAACATTTTGGTAACAGGTGTAGCTGCAGACCCTACAGGTATAATACAAGGGTCTCCTGTATTCCATGTACCATAACTAGGATAACGAGAGTATACACACACTTCACCCGTTGCCAAGGAAACGAACACGCAATTGTCTAGGTAACTGAAACATAAATAAATGCTACTAGTTTATCAATGTTACCACCACCGCCACCGCTGGGATCGAACCCAGGCCCTCGATCCTGTTTACCAGGCAGGTTATACAATATGCATGTATAGTTTCCAGTGTACACACATCAGTAGATTTTTCCCTACAGTGTATCGGCACCTTTAGCCTTTAGAACTTTAAGATGCGTTTCCACTCACTTCGGGTTGTGTTTCGCATGCCGATAGGCATTTTTGCCGAATGGCACATTTCGCAACTTTACAGACCACAAATGGGGGGGGGGGGGGTTAAAAGGGGCGTGTATGCAATATGCAACAATTTAGTCGAATTTCGCGTTATTTTTATAGTATAACTTTTCGCTGTTTCTTATTTTCAAAAAATGTTATATCTTTTTCTACGTTTCTATTGAAAATTAAAAAGGTTCTCTAATTTTATTTATTAAAAGAAAAGATAGTGATAAAATTATACCACTTATTTTGTCACCTGGTTTTCTAGGTACTTACTAGCTAGGATTTTTGACACGGCAGGAGCAATATTAACTTCGCACAAAACTTCTAATGACATGGAATGGATCAGTCGCATTACAGAGGAATTAAGTAAGGCTACCCAAACACCAAAACCTTTGGGCCCTGTGGTAACAAAGCAGGATACCTGACCAACTACGAACGAATCCTGTAATGCAAACAAAAGTTAATCGAAAATGTTATATTATTAAAAATAAATAAGTACCTAACCAACAAAACCATCCTTTCTAGATCTAGAAGTAAGTAATTTAATGTTGTTGTTTTAGCGGTTTTAGCTTTCGCCGAATAAAGAAAAGATATCTTTTGTATCTGCTATACACCTGTCTCGCTGGAGGACGTAAAACTGAGACAAAACCAGCCCTGTCAAGCCACAGACAATAACACTGGCTCTTTTGAGGGTACCTGACCGTCTGACAGACCGCGTGTGGCGGCAAAGCTTGAGATTGCGAGAGTGACGAGTAGGTACGAGTATTCGAATTAGAAACTTACATAATTGAATGCACTGCAGACCCATGTTGAATTTTCAATTTGTTCTTCTTGATTCGAATATTATCTAAACAGTTATACACATGTATACATCCATCTTCTGTTCCCAACCACATCGCAGCTTGTACGTGAAGATCGTCCTCTCCCCCTAACTCCTCCTCCACCTCTTCCTCCTCCTCTTCTCCCTCTTCCTCCTCATCATCACCATCATCGTCATCATCAAAAATTTGTTGCTCTTCCTCTTCATCCTCACTTGAAGAAGAACTGAAAAAATAAAATATAATATGTTACACGTATCGTTGATTCTTAGGCAGAGTTATGGCTATGCCTAGGCATAGTCAACAATGTCTAAAGAGTCTAAACACATCATTGAGCTTTGTGTTCAAGGATTTGAAGACAAATATTATCTGAAAAACAATACCCCTTCGGATAATCTGATAATTATGAGTTTTATAGGATATTATTTCTTACATTTACTAATGACAGTGGTAATTGTAAAGAACTACCGGTTTTTTTTTTTTTTTTTTTTTTTACCGGTAATTACATGGCGTTTTTTGCCTGATGCGAGCCAAATATTGGTCGATGTAACTGACTGACTGACTCACTCACTCACTCATACTAATTCTAACCCACTTCCTATTTATTTATGTGATTGGGGAGGGATGGTCAGTCTTGCGGCTGGCCTTCGCTCCTCAATCACATTGTTCTTAAGTATTTGTAATTGGAATGTTATTCCTATGTATTTATGTGATTGGGGAGGGACGGTCAGTCTTGCGGCTGGCCTTCGCTCCTCAATCACATTGTTCTTAAGTATTTGTAATTGGAATGTTATTCCTATGTATTTATGTGATTGGGGAGGGACGGTCAGTCTTGCGGCTGGCCTTCGCTCCTCAATCACATTGTTCTTAAGTATTTGTAATTGGAATGTTATTCCTATGTATTTATGTGATTGGGGAGGGACGGTCAGTCTTGCGGCTGCCCACATTTTCAGCCCGTCCTTCCTTTATTATTACGATAGTAATGAAAAAAGGTATAGTGGACGGGCTATTGTATTTGCTTCGGTGTCTGTCTGTCTGTCAGTCTGTCTATCTGTCCCCATAGAAGGACTTATCCAAACCTGGTCGACCTATATATCAAATTAAAGTGAATGCTGGCTGAAGATTTTGATGTATCTTCAATAGATATGCTGATGCCGGTGTTATTGAACATATCTTCACAAGGAGCATTCCCATGGTCCCTGAAAAGCGAAGATATAAATAAGTATGTACCTAAAATGTACTGGCATGCTCAGATGCCAATCCCATGAGCGCAAATTTGATGGTCGAAATAATGAAAAATCTTGTCTGAACATCAAACGACTATCCTTATCTATATGATTTGTTTACGATATTTCGACAGGCATCCACGGAGCCGCGATCCTAGCCTAACCCCGACCTAACAGAGAGAAACTATGCTAATGGATATAAGCGGTCTCAACGGAGCATTGACTTCAATAGCTCTGACTCTGACCCTCACTGAAAATAAGGAAATTGAGCTGAATATTTTTACTTTTTCTGTGAGGTTTGTTTAATACCAAGATTACCAAGATACAATTTTTACCGTTCAATCAGTAGGGGCGAAGGCCGCTAAAAAGTGTCAAAATACTGTCAACCGCTACATCGATCTTAAACAAAAGTGTTGCATGTTGCATGATATATGTTGCATCCTTGTCATATTTGGGAGCAGCATACCAAATTCAAAGTCTCTATCTCATATAACTCGAGATATTTTGTTTACAGACAGATAGATAAACAGACAAACAGCCAGGCAGCTACACCTACCAACACACACCCAAACGCAAACACTTTCTCTCTTCCTTTTGATGTCGACTATTAAACTGAGTAGCCTATTTTTCTGAAATAGGTTGGGTGGAAGTCCAGGGGAAAGAGACTCCCTGGCGAGTGCAACGTGCGAGTAAAAGCTGTGCATTTTCACAAATAAAATTTTACTCTCTATAAAAACTTACATTGGTGGAATACATGCTACACAAAGTATCCGCGCGTTACAAACACCATTGCATGAGACTACTGATGGTTCCGGGTACAGGCTTAAAACACATACTTGTCCTACGTAGCCGTCACTGTTACAAACCCATACATCTCTCTGTCCGAGAGCAGGTGACGCACAAGTGAACTGAAGCCCAGCCCTGGTCTTTCTAATAGGCACTGGCGCATAAAATTCAGGCCAAAGCCTACGTTCGCCTAACAAAGCTAATCTTTGTTTAGCTTCATTGAAGGATTCTTCCCAACTGGCTCGTTTTTCCGGACTTGGAAACACCATTGCAATGTTTTCTATTCCGTCCCTGAAAGAAAAAAAAGAGAGGCTGAAATCCATTTTCAGCCCGTCCTTCCTTTATTATTACGATAGTAATGAAAAAAGGTATAGTGGACGGGCTATTGTATTTGCTTCGGTGTCTGTCTGTCAGTCTGTCTATCTGTCCCCATAGAAGGACTTATCCAAACCTGGTCGACCTATATATCAAATTAAAGGTCTTTTTACCAGGAACACGAAAGTGGTGGTGCAAATTTTGTCCAGAAAACCATTAAACAAAAAAAATAATTTTTGGTGGATTTTTTTCTAATGAATGAATACATTTTACAGGCTGTAGGTAACTTGCGTACTATTTCAATTTTAACCTTCTAGTTGTGTACTAAAATGAAAAAAAGATGTCCGACTTGCGTACAGGGTTTTTTTCATTTATTTTTCATAGGTTGAGGGATTTTTTATTATTAATACGAACATTTGATGGGGGGGGGGGAATTCCCATGTTTTCCTAATTTCGCTCAAATAATTATGAACTATGAAGTCCTGTTTATATGTTTTCGAACCCGAGGGTACAGGCATCTAGAATTATTAGCTGAGTATATGCTCTTCTCCCTTCTTCTCTCTCTTTTTCTCTCGCTCTACCCCTCTCTCTATATATTTATGTTCTTCTCCTCAGTCTCTTAACACCAGCAAGGGTGGATTAGATAGATACCTAATATGGTTGATTTTTTTTTTTAATGCTAGTTTTAAGTTAAGTTATCTAGTGCCTAGGTTAAGCAATCATGACGTATGATGACGTTGTACTCATACTGTTTTGTATATAATGTACAATAAAAATTATAATAAATAAATAAATAATAACCCTATACTAAAACCAATAACACACAAAAAGTTGATCATTTGTGAAAGATTTTGATACCTAACCCTATAATTCCCAGAAAGTTCTGTTTATCATTTGTGAAAGTTCGTTTTGCGTTTTACCTAACCATATCAGTCCCAGAAAGTTGATCATTTGTGAAAGTTCATTTTGCGTGCTACCTAACCCTGACATCCCCAGAAAGTTGATCATTTGTGAAATGTGGGATCAAATTTTAAGAAGTATTTTTCGCTTTCTACCTGTTTTTTTCCAGTACGCAAGTAGTACATGTTTAGTACGCAAGTAGTACTCTCTACCTAAAAATTTAGTACGCACCTAGTACTGCAGTACGCAAGTAGTAAACGCCGGCGGACGCAACTCGGATGACCTTTTTTTACTTTCTTTTGGGTTGGGACACAAATCGGATGATTTTTTTTTTTTTTTTTTTTTTTTTTTTTTTTTTTTTTTTTTTTATTCTGTTTTTTCCCCGGCAAAATTTTTTTTTATATGAATAATTGTCAAAAAAAAGTGTCAAAACATGCAAATGCATATGCAGCAATATGCATTGCATAAAATCCGATTCCTAATAATAAATAAGTTACTTTACCATATTTTTGTACCGAGGACCAATGGTTTGTATCCATCTTACCTTGTGTTGAGCATCAATTCTAAATAAGTTAACAGGGAAATCGTTGTTCTGTCTCTCATTTAACTCTTTGTGTAATGTGATGAGAGTTTCCCGTAGCATATCTTCCAAATTGATCGTGTGAGCAATGTAAATTGGCTGCGAGTTCCAACATTTGAGATAAATATCTATGTCTTCGGATATGGAATCCATTTCACGCATCATCCTTCTGATATTGTCATCCTCTTGACTAAAACATGAATACAGACAATAAAATTTTACCTAGGTTACCAGCCCGTAATAAGAATGCACTTTGCCACCCACAGTGGCAGGTATTGCCAAGGCAATGACCCACGCCTCATTGCGTTGTTGTTGTTGTTGTTGTTGTGTTGTTTTTTTTTTTATATTTATTAACCCTCTTGTCAACAGATGTTTTCTATAACTTCTAGTCAACAGATAGGTTACAAATGTACCTACATGGCGTTTTTGGCCTGATGCGAGCCAAATATTGGTCGATGTAACTGACTGACTGACTCACTCACTCACTCATACTAATTTTAACCCACTTCCTATGCTATTTATGTGATTGGGAGGGATGGTCAGTCTTGCGGCTGGCCTTCGTCCTCAATCACAATTGTTCTTAAGTATATGTAATTGAATGTTATTCCTTGTATTTATGTGATTGTGGGAGGGACGGTCAGTCTTGCGGCTGGCCTTCGCTCCTCAATCACATTGTTCTTAAGTATTTGTAATTGGAATGTGTATTCCTATGTATTTATGGTGATTGAGGAGTGACGGTCAGTTTGCGGCTGGCCTTCGCTCTAAACACATTGTTTCTTAAGTAATCAGTGATTGGAATGTACGTTCCTATGGTGATTCTTATGTGATTGGGAGCAGCGGATTTATGCATTGGCGCGTCGCAGTCTCTTGCGGCTGGCCTTCGCTCCTCAATCACATTGTTCTTAAGTATTTGTAATTGGAATGTTATTCCTATGTATACATGTGATTGGGGAGGGACGGTCAGTTTGTGGCTGACCTTCACTCACCAATCGCGTTGCTGTTTATGTTAGTCTGCATTGTGGTAAAATATTTGCCTTGTGTAATCTAAGCTTAGTATCTCTAGTTAGTTAGTCCCTTATTATTTTATTGATATAGAAATAAAGACCTTTAGAGAAGAAGCAAAATCACCCTGAAGTAATGCTTCGGTGGTGCCGGGGTGATTTTGTAAAAAAAAAAAAAAAAGATGTGCTAGGGAGATGCGGTTTTCACCATTGGATTCCTTATTTTTTGTACATACTGGGAAAAATCGGAAACTCCCGAAATTCCAAACCGTTCCCGAGATATTGACGTTTTTTAGTCCCCCATAATAAATACACGGGGAACACGCTTTGAGGCCAGCAAAACTTTTCCTACGTTTTTAATTTGCTCTCGCTTTTAGTTTTCAGTTTTCATTTCTTCGAGACAAGACTCAGGGACGATATTAGTTTTCAGGGGCGAAGCCAAGGGGAGCGCGAAGCGCGACCTCATGCACACCCCGCGAAGCCCCGGGAGCGCGCAGCGCGACCGTAAACAAGGGAGCGCGCAGCGCGACCCCATGCAACCCGAGGGAGCGCGAAGCGCGACCCCATGCACAACCCCGCGAAGCCCCGGGAGCCGCAGCGCGACCGTAAACAAGGGAGCAAGCACAACCCCGCGAAGCCCCCGGGAGCACGCAGCGCGACCGTAAAAAGGGAGCGCGAAGCGCGCGACCATGCAGCGCGAAGCGCGACCCCATGCACAACCCCGCGAAGCCCCGGGAGCGCGCAGCGCGACCGTAAACGAGGGAGCGCGAAGCGCGACCCCATGCACACAACTCATGCTCACCCCGCGAAGCCCCCGGGAGCGCGCAGCGCGACCGTAAACAAGGGAGCGCGAAGCGAGACCCCATGCACAACCCCGTGAAGCCCCGGGAGCGCGCAGCGCGACCGTATACGCAACTCCGCATAGCGAACACGCAAAGCCCCCGGGGCGTGGAGGGGGGCGAAGCCCCCCTCTCGAGCACGAAGTGCGAGTAATAATAATATTGTGGAAGGCGACATATCACTTCACAAGATTCAGGATATTGCTCTGTGCGGAAGTTCCCAAATCCTGAGGAAGACCATCTACTAGAAGCAAGAAACCTGGCCTGAGGATTCTGGTTGAATCTTGGCCAGATTTTATTGATTCCGTAATTGTATTCCGGTGAAGCCTCTGTCTCTTAGATACTGAACCAAGTCACATGTGAACAACAGGAACAGGAGTGGGGAGGCCGAGTCCCCCTGAATAGTCCCCCTTTTTACCTTTGTAGTTGATAACCTCCACAAAAAAGTACTGATATAAAAAAAAGACGTCAATGTGGGACCTCCCTTCTACATTAGCTCTTCTAAAGAAAAGCCATAGTTCCTTTTTTCATAATTCTATAGTTAAAAAAAAAATAAAAAAAATATGAAAAATGATTTTGATAAGGTGTGATAGTTTTAAAAGTTGGTTAGGCCTTAGGACCAGTGCTACATACGTGTGTAGGGATAGCAATCCCGCAGGCTTTTGAATCCCGCGGGATCTCACGCGGGATGTGACCAATTCCGCGTGGGATTTTGCGGGATTTACAAGTATTACCCGCGAAATGCCGCAGTTCTAACACTGAAAGTATAACATAGGTACTCCATAATGGGTAGAACACCCTACCCAACCCACAACATTACCAGTTTATCAAACGGGACCTACATATACAAGGAAATGAAATATATCAACATTTTCAACTCTTTCAAGTCTGGGAAATTTCAAATTTATGTATTATCTACCATAACGAAACATTAAAACTGAACAGATATCATTTCTGATTTCAATAGACAATTGAGGACAGTGACAAAGGGCGT
>NW_007377456.1:0-8741 GCF_000475195.1 Diaphorina citri
CAAAAAACACCCCTGCTGGGATTTGAACCCAGGATCCTCGGATTAGAAGTCCGATGCCTTATCCACTAGGCCACAAGGGCTTGTGACGAGGAATGGCGTAAATATCAAAAGTGAATGCGGTGATAAAAACCATAGTAACAATGACCTACCTCAAATTTACCTGAGAGCCGGTTTTACCAATGTGTGGGGAGTGGTATAGGGTGCTTCACAGGTTTGGAATGAGGGACATCATAACGATGCGTATTAGGTACAAGGAATTATTATAGGGTGTTCTGGAGAATAAATTAGTTTTATCAAAATTCGTACTCATCCTCTATGACTCTCTGAAAACCGGTTCCGAGAAGATCTGCTTGACATTAGTAAGACATATTGTCATTCATTAGCTTCAGTAGGTACAAGAATAACTTGAATAAACTTATTATTGTTCTTGTTTTTAGCTATTTTTTTCTATTTTTCCCCTCTTGCAAAAAAATCTCCCTTCTTTTGAGAACATAACTTAAGACTGAACTGAACCACTGAACATTCACGGTGTGTTTATGTACCGGGCTAGGATGAGCTCGGACGACGTGGGATAGCTGTTCCGGCGGCAATTTTTAAAATTTATTTTATATTTATTTTTGTTTGCTTTGTAATTCGCTTGTTTTTAATAGCTAATATAAATGAAAAGTATAATAAAAACGTGCAAACTAGAGATAAAAAGTAAAAAATGAATTCAGATTGTACAAGTTGCAAAAAAAATCAAAATTTCGAATTTCCCGCCAATTTTACACGCTTAAAGGCCGACAATGGCCTAGCTCAGCCCTGTACATAAACACACCCTTAAGCCTAGATATTTCAAAATAATAATGCAAAAAAAATCTCCCTTCTTTTGAAAACATAACTTAAGTCTGAACAGCTGAACATTTAGCCTAGATATTTCAAAATAATAAAAAAACACCCCTGCTGGGATTTGAACCCAGGATCCTCGGATTAGAAGTCCGATGCCTTATCCACTAGGCCACAAGGGCTTGTGAAGTTTGCCGGCATAAAAAGAACATGTAGATGCGGTGGAATTAATTATTTAGATTTGGACCTATGTATAATGCTTAATGCTGCCTACATAGGAGTACCTATTTATAGACTGCAGCGGCATCGTGCTTCTTGCATTGATAATACCGAATGGGAGTCACACAGGTCCGCGCATAATATGGTTATTGTTCTTGAAAAGTAAACAGTGTTATGGACACGCAAATTTTAGTTGCGCAAGGTCGCGCGATGCCGCCTGAAAGTCCAAACCTGTTACAACGATATAGACCCTTCACACTGAAGTCACGCGACTTTGATCTCCTAGCTAGAGTGTAAGGGGTGCCTCTCTATAAGGCGTGTAAGGCGCTTCTACGCTTCCAGTGTGCTGCTTAAGGCGCGCAGGCCTTATAAATCTTATAATCTACAATGTAGATTCTACATGCTTTTGGGACTCCCAGTATGATAATTGTAGAAATGAAAAGTCAGGTAAAAGATTGCGTTACATATTAGATGTTACATAATCGTGTTCTTTTCTCCTTTTATAAAGAGTAGGTGTTGATGCGATAATGTTGTGTGTTGCATATTCTATGTTCCTTATAGGTATATTATTATTTTAATTTTATAAAATTCTGCGGGCTAACCTCTAACCCCATGTAGTGGTTTACTTAACGCCGTATTTTGGGATTGTCAGTTAAAGTTCCACGCCACCTAAAAGCAATGTTTAGTTCGATTAGTAGACAACTAGACAATATGTAATTTTATTTGAAATAATAAATTAAGCAATTGAGCCAAAAAAACTTTGACCCTGGCGAAAATTAAACCCTGGGTCCTCCACCGTGCCAGCTTCGTGGGATACCTGCGGAGGTTGCTTGGAGGTGCGGATGAAAGGTTGCGCAACTTGCACGGGTATAAACTGCGCGGTTATCTGGTACACACACCTGTTGATTGTCTCTTACCTCTCCTCTTATCCCCCCATATTTCATTACCCCTTCCCAATTTCTTTCCTTATTTCCCCCTTCTCACCCTTCTCTTTCAACCTTTTGAGAATCTTCGATCCCATGTCCTCAAGGATTTGGGAAATTCAGTGAGGTGAAGTTTATTTATGTAGATTTTTACTTTCTATTACTACAGTATAGCGGAGCTATACTAGTAATGAAAGTATTGCAATCGGTCCAAATTTTCAAAATCGGGAAATGGGTGGAAATATCCGTTTTGGGGTCCCCTGATTCCAAAAAAGTGGTTTTTAGCCCATGGTCTGTACGTAACGTACGTACGTACGTAACGTACGTACGTACGTAACGTACGTACGTACGTAACGTACGTACGTACGTAACGTACGTACGTACGTAACGTACGTACGTACGTAACGTACGTACGTACGTAACGTACGTACGTACGTAACGTACGTACGTACGTAACGTACGTACGTACGTAACGTACGTACGTACGTAACGTACGTACGTACGTAACGTACGTACGTACGTAACGTACGTACGTACGTAACGTACGTACGTACGTAACGTACGTACGTACGTAACGTACGTACGTACGTAACGTACGTACGTACGTACGTACGTACGTACTACAGGTTTAAATGGGAAAAAGTAGAAAGTTGTGAACAAAATATCTCAAGAACGGTTTGTCGTAAAGCGATGAAATTTGGTATGCTATCCCGGTATGGTCCAAGAACGCGACTGTAACAATTTGGTAAAAATCGGACAGTCACCCATCCAGATATTAACCAAAGTAATTGTTACTAAACCCTCATTTCGTGGAAAATGTTGAAAAGGTTGTGAACAAAATATCTCAAGAACGGTTTGTAGTAGAGAAATGAAATTTGGTATGCTATCCCGATATGGTCCAAGGACGCGACTGTAACAATTTGGCAAAAATCGGATAATCACCCATCCAGATATTAACCAAACTAATTGTTGCTTAACCCTCATTTCGTGGAAAAATATCTCAAGAACGGTTTGTCGTAGAGAAAAGAAATTTGGTATGCTATCCCGGTATGGTCCAAGAACGCGACTGTAACAATTTGGTAAAAATCGGACAGTCACCCATCCAGATATCAACCAAAGTCAATGTTGCTTCGAACTTCGAAAAAATCGATACTCCCCTGTGTCAACAAATTTCCCTTTTATTACATTTTTTTACTTTCTATTACCTTTACGTATAGGGAACCTATACAAGGTAATGAGAAAGTATTGCAATCGGTCCAAATTTTCAAAATCGGGAAATGGGTGGAAATATCCGTTTTGGGGTCCCCTGATTCCAAAAAAGTGGTTTTTAGCCCATGGTCTGTACGTTACGTACGTACGTACGTACGTACGTTACGTACAGACCATGGGCTAAAAACCACTTTTTTGGAATCAGGGGACCCCAAAACGGATATTTCCACCCATTTCCCGATTTTGAAAATTTGGACCGATTGCAATACTTTCTCATTACCTTGTATAGGTTCCCTATACGTAAGGGTAATAGAAAGTAAAAATGAGCTGGTCCCTTGGATCGTACCTATGTACATACCTATCGTACCTATGTACATATCGTACCTATGTGATTTCGCGATTATGTTCGCGGATTTGGATTTGTTCGCGGATTTGGCGATTATGTTCGCGGATTTGCCGATTATGTTCGCGGATTTTGCGATTATGTTCGCGGATTTCGCGATTATGTTCGCGGATTTCGCGGATTTCGCGATTATGTTCGCGGATTTCGCGATTATGTTCGCGGATTTGGCGATTTTGTTTGCGGATTTGGCGATTGTTCGCGGATTTTGCGATTATGTTCGCGGATTTGGCAATTATGTTCGCGGATTCGCGTCCCGAATAAGTTTTGGATATTTGGCAAGCCTACCTCTATCCAAACCTCTTTAAAAAAGTCGAAATAACTGCAACCCCTGCGGGAGTCATTATGCTTACAACTTCGAGAGTAAATTTCTTCAGGCTTACAGCCTGCAATACAACATTAACAAGGAATTCCTTTAGGCTTAAAATTTCATTGGAAATTCCTTCAGGCCTACAAGATCCAAGAGTAACTTTCTTCGGTGTTAAAAAAATTGACACGAGAGAGCTCAATTTTTCAGGCACTTTCAGCCATCTCACTGAAGAGACTAAGGAAAGTATATCATGGAACAGGTAGGTATTGGCAGTGGGGTTGAAGGGAATAATAGGTGGAACAAGCTCCTCAGGTGTTAAATTTACAGTGAAGTGAAGTGGGCCGTGAAATTATTATGGAGGATAACAAGATGAATTTTCTTCCTTGCACAAATTTAAAGTTTGGAAAAATAAATAGAAAGTAAAAAGAAAGGTACACCTACCTACCTATCCTACCAAAAAGATATTTTCAACGATAACGGTACCTACTTACCTATAATATTACGAGTATTTTATGAATACTTTCTTTAAATAAAGTTCTTTGGTACCTAAGCGAAGGTTCAATTTTAATCTAATGTCCTACCTGACGCAGTAATACCGTACAAAGATATCCTTAGTTTGACATTGACTATAGTGTGTCTAGATCAATGTGACAGCAAAAAAATAGGCATTGTTGCCAAACATGTCACATGTGCAATGGTAGAGAATCTTTAAACCCTTTTCACTATCCTCTCCTCCTCTCCTTTCTCAGCCACATCCATTCTAAACCGCATACTATCGAACTTTTTGTTTGATTTCGCGGATTTCGCGATTATGTTCGCGGATTTGGTGATTTTGTTCGCGGATTTCGCGATTATATTCGCGGATTTGGCGATTTTGTTCGCGGATTTGGCGATTATGTTCGCGGGTTTCGCGATTATGCTCGCGGATTTCGCGGATTTCGCGATTATGTTCGCGGATTTCGCGATTATGTTCGCGGATTTGGCGATTTTGTTTGCGGATTTCGCGATTATGTTCGCGGATTTCGCGATTATGCTCGCGGATTTCGCGATTATGTTCGCGGATTTCCATAGGCGGTTCTTGCCTAAATTTTTGGGGGGGCTTGATTTTGAAGGTACACCTTCAAAATTTTGATTTAGCTTTATGTAAAAAATCTGGTGTGAACATCACACGACTTTCCTTATCCTATTGAATGATGCTTATTTGAGTATTATTTTACCCTAACTTTTACCATATCTCTAACCGTTTAGTCGGTATAGCTGAAAACCGCCAAAAAACGGTCGAAATCCGTCCAAAAGCGGTCAAAATACCGCCAAGCGCAGCACCTATCTTAACTAAACGTTTTCTGTTGCATCCTTGTCACATTTGTGAACTACATACCAAATTTCAAGTCTCTAACTCATACCGTTCCCGAGATATTGATAAACTAGACCAAAAACCGCCAAAAAGCGGTAAAATGCCGCCAACCAATGCACCGATCTTAACCAAAAGCTTCGTGTCGCATCCTTGTCACATTTGACAGCTACATACCAAATTTCAACTCTCTAGCTCTTACCGTTCTCGAGATATTTTGTTTACAGACAGACAGACAGACACACAGACACACAGACAGACACACAGACAACTTTGGATTAGGCTCTAGGGACCTCAAAACGTGTTTTGACTTTTGACACTAAAAACTGACCATCGAAAATTTGTCTCGATTACATTACCTACTTTCCTTCCTATAGGATAAGGAAAGTATAAAAATCCCCCAAAACCAGTTTTTTTGACTATATGGTTTTCTGAACAAAATTTGCACCACCATTTTCGTGTTCCTGGTAAAAAGACCTTTAATTTGATATATAGGTCGACCAGGTTTGGATAAGTCCTTCTATGGGGACAGACAGATGACACCGAAGCGAATACAATAGCCCGTCCATTATACCTTTTTTATTACTGTCGTAATAATAAAGGAAGGACGGGCTAATGAGAAATCCTTCTTGATCAGCTGGGAACTCATCAAATTCAGGTGATTTGTCATCTAGACATGTTTTCTTTGGAACTCAGTAGTCAGTAGCTTCCCCAGTCATGCTTGTAATCGCTTCATTATTTGGAAATACTCGTACATTAAATAACGTAACAACATTCTATTCTTTCTCATCCTATGTTTCTAATCCAACATATCCAGAAACGCGTAGCAAAATATAAATGTGCACAAACTTGTGTGATTTCATTGTTAACACAAGTTCTCATATCCTATACATATATTGGTCGATATACCGTAACCATAACGTTTCCTCTTGTGTTTTAATTGAATTTCTTGCAACACCGTAAATAGTGGTGTTTTATTATTATTATTATTATTATTATTATTATTATTATTATTATTATTATTATTATTATTATTATTATTATTATTATTATTATTATTATTATTATTATTATTATTATTATTATTATTATTATTATTATTATTATTATTATTATTATTATTATTATTATTATTATTATTATTATTATTATTATTATTATTATTATTATTATTATTATTATTATTATTATTATTATTATTATTATTATTATTATTATTATTATTATTATTATTATTATTATTATTATTATTATTATTATTATTATTATTATTATTATTATTATTATTATTATTATTATTATTATTATTATTATTATTATTATTATTATTATTATTATTATTATTATTATTATTATTATTATTATTATTATTATTATTATTATTATTATTATTATTATTATTATTATTATTATTATTATTATTATTATTATTATTATTATTATTATTATTATTATTATTATTATTATTATTATTATTATTATTATTATTATTATTATTATTATTATTATTATTATTATTATTATTATTATTATTATTATTATTATTATTATTATTATTATTATTATTATTATTATTATTATTATTATTATTATTATTATTATTATTATTATTATTATTATTATTATTATTATTATTATTATTATTATTATTATTATTATTATTATTATTATTATTATTATTATTATTATTATTATTATTATTATTATTATTATTATTATTATTATTATTATTATTATTATTATTATTATTATTATTATTATTATTATTATTATTATTATTATTATTATTATTATTATTATTATTATTATTATTATTATTATTATTATTATTATTATTATTATTATTATTATTATTATTATTATTATTACAAAAACTTTGACTAAAGGTCATTGAAACGTTTGAGTCTTTAGATTTAGACATAACCCTTTTTCTTCGTGGTCCGACCTTCGGCGCTTTGGCCTGTAATTTCATGCTCCGAAAATGATATTAAATAGGAGAGTGAAATAGAAAGGGAAGGAGGAAGAGGAAGAAGCAGAGGAGGAAGAAGAAGAAGAAGGCCACGAAAGAGATTGCAGAGGAGGGAAGACAAAATTCGGAGGTACCTATATAAAATTTCGACTTTTTTTTTCAGCAATAGGAGGAAGAGGAAGAAGCAGAGGAGGAGGAGGAAGAAGAAGAAGGCCACGAAAGAGATTGCAGAGGAGGGAAGACAAAATTCGGAGGTACCTATATAAAATTTCGACTTTTTTTTTCAGCACACAACACAGCACTCTATCAAGCCCCTATTCATTCAAGATGGATTCAACTTTTGTTATAAATTGCCTCATTTTTCATGGACAGTTAGTTAACTCTCTTCCCTTCTAATCTTCCTCTTCCTCCCCTTTTCACTATCCTCTCCTCCTCTCCTTTCTCAGCCACATCCATTCTAAACCGCATACTATCGAACTTTTTGTTTGATTTTCAAGCTTTTTTTTCCTTATAGAATTTGAAGAAAAGCTCTTGACTTATTTGACAATAGGTAACTACTTATTTTTTTTATTTTAAGTCAATATAATGCCTTTAATTTCGTAAGTTCGAGTTTATAGCATCATTTTGTTCGAATGGTAGGTATTCTTCATCCATCTATGCTTCATTCATTGATTTTTTTGTACTTTTTTGTTCATCTTTTTGGTTTGAGTGAGCATCAGGACAGTTAGAATTAGGAAAACCCGGTGATTCTTAGGGATTAACTTACTCATCCCTAGGTTTCTTCACTGGACTCTACGGCTGAAATACGAGTAATCAGGAGTAATGTTCTAAAAGTAGCTATACTGGACTATATTTTTTTCAACCCTATGGCCTCTTCTAAAACACTTTTCATTTGTTTGGTGCGTTCTTCAATTTCACGCCCTCAGCTTTCTCGCTCTCTCTCTCTCTCTCTCCCTCTCCCCCTCCCCCTATATGTCAAAGTTGTCTGTTATATATTTCGATGCCAGCAGGTAAATAGGTTACCCTTTCCCCCTCCACCCCTCTCTTCCTTGTTCTTGATTGATCGATTGGGGGAGTCTAATTTTTGTCGGTTGTTCCTATTTGTTCAACGGTGCTCTCTTTCCCTCTCTTTCTGTCTCCCTCTCCCTCCTTATTTGTCCACTCTTTTTCACTTGCTTCCTCTCTCTGTCTCTCTTTCTCACTTGCTCTCTCTCTCTCGCCCTCCTTTTGTCTCTCACCCTCTCTTCTCTTTCTCACTCTCTGGCTCTCCTTCCCTCTCTCTCTCTCTCTCCCTGCCAAGCCTACTTTTTGCCTCTAACGCTTTTTCTCCTCTCTCCCTCCCTCTCTCTCTCTCTTTCTCTGTCATGTGTACAAACATTTCCTCGTGGTCTTGTGAAATAACCTTCCCCTCTGACCCTTTCCTCCCCTCCCCCGTCAGTTAACATTTAACCCTACCTCCCCCCCGTCTCTCGCCCATAGCCGATACTAGGTAAACTAAACAATTTCTGAACTAGGTAAACTAACCCCCCCCCGTC
>NW_007377456.1:9126-105109 GCF_000475195.1 Diaphorina citri
CCCACCCCCCCCCCCCCCGTTTTTCCTCTGCTTTTGAATACATAATATTTATCCTCCTGGATTTTCTGTTTCGAATAAACTCCAAATTCATCTCAATAAATACACCGAGGGAAAGTAGGTACCTATACCTATTTATGATTTTATTGCATGATACATTGATACACTCGTACCCTGTGAGATAACATGATATAGTTGATCTAGCCCAGAGGTTTCAATCAGGGTCCCTCATAGACTCTATACAGGACCATTACCTCCATTCCCGCCCGGGGCAAATTTTATCCTAAACAGATAAGGTTCGTTCTCGAAATGGCCGGCTTTCTCCTATCCTGTCCTTCCCTCTTCGCCTTCGGGACGATAAAACCTTAGCAGTTACAGTTCCTTCTATCAAACCTCTTGAAAAAAAACTAACTTCTTTCGTTCAATCAGTTATTTTGTTATTTACAAAGTTTATCTTTGTGTGAAATTTGAACCTCAGTAGGTGCTGATAGCTCCCTCTCTCCCTTTCTCTCTCTCCCCCCTTCCCTCTATCTCCCTCTCCCTCTATATTCTATCTTATCCTTCCTTTTTTTGTGTCTCTTACAAGGCTTACACAGCCACATAGTCCCATAAAAACACTTTTTCTTTACACAATCCACTTCGCATTGCCTGGTCAAAGTTGTGGAATTTCACATGTAGGCACACATAAACATTGAAATCCTTGATGGTTTTTCTCTCTCCCAATTTTCTTTTAACTTTTTTTCTCGTTTTGAAAATTACCTGCAGAGAAAATGATAGAAACATTTTCGTTTTTATTTCCTGTAACGTGCGCTGCTGTGGTGGAAATCAGGTCTGGGATTCAGCAGGGAAAAATCTTGTTGTGTCAAGGAGGGGTTATTCAGATTTTTGGCTAGCTCCCTTAAAGCCACAGCGTGGGGATTAAATGAGACTGCACGAGTATTTAATGATTTTATGTGTTGGTCCTTAAGCTGTGTCCACATCGATCGACGGCCGTCCACTATGTGTGGACACAGCTTTAGAATTGAGATTGTAAAAACTTTGAAGATTCGAAGCAGACAACGAAAAAAAGAGAACAGTGTGAAAATCCCTTTCTTCGGGCCCTATCCAGTCAAAAAAGAAAATGGGAAGAAATAGATTTCCTCATACAACGTGCACATAAAAATGTGGTGGAAATCAGGTCTGGGATTCAGCAGGGAAAAATCCTGTTGTCACAATGAGGGGTTATTCAAACCTTTAGCTAGCTCTCTTAAAGCCGCAGTATGTGGTGATTAAATGAGACAGTAGAAGTATTAATGATTTTATGTGTTGGTCCTTAAACTGTGTCCACACTTAGTCGATCGACGGCCGTCCACTATGTGTGGACACAGCTCACACAGCTTTAGAATCGAGATTGTAAACTTTGAAGATTCGAAGTTAGGTAACGAAAACGACGACAAAGGACAATACTGTGAAAATCCCTTTCTTCGGGCCCTATTCAGTCAAAAAAGAAAATGGGAAGAAATAGATTTCCTCATACAACGTGCACATAAAAAGTTTTGTCGTCAGTTGAGGTATCTATAGTTGTTCAGAGGGAAAGGGACCTTTGAAAGAGGGGGGAAAGTCGGAAATATTTCCTTCGATTGGAGGAACAGGGGGATTTCTTCCCCTTGAACTCCCTCGTGGGAGTAATAGAAATACTTTGGAC
Organism: Diaphorina citri; assembly: GCF_000475195.1. Taxonomy (NCBI): domain Eukaryota; kingdom Metazoa; phylum Arthropoda; class Insecta; order Hemiptera; family Psyllidae; genus Diaphorina; species Diaphorina citri. Next base: position 10,808 of record NW_007377456.1, read on the forward strand.
GAAGTTTTCTATGTGAGAAGCAAGATATATTTCAGGCTGATGAAGGATTTGGAGGTTGGAGGGTTTAGTGAAGATGTTGACTTGGTGCTCCATCCTGCTTACTTGATTTTGTATGGGATCTTAGCTGATCTGCCCGAATCTTCCCCTGCTCCTGTTCTAAATTTAAAATTACAAAGTAATATTTGTTGTAAACCATTGGAAAGTCCGAAAATCAATTAATAAGTAGATTTTGTAATGTTAAAAGGCCTTTAACGTTTAACAAGTCTTCTGCCGACATGGCAATATGTACCTATCTAATCTACATACAATATTTAGAATGTAGGTATTTTTCTTCTCTTTGAGTTACCATTTTATGCAACATTTCGGTCGAAATCCGTCCAAAAGCGGTCAAAATACCGCCAAGCGCAGCACCTATCTTAACTCGGTATAGCTGAAAACCGCCAAAAACGGTCGAAATCCGTCCAAAAGTGGTCAAAATACCGCCAAGCGCAGCACCTATCTTAACTAACGTTTTCTGTTGCATCCTTGTCACATTTGTGAACTACATACCAAATTTCAAGTCTCTAGCTCATACCGTTCCCGAGATATTGTTAATAGACCGAAAACCGCCAAAAAGCGGTAAAATGCCGCCAAGCGTTGCACCGGTCTTAACCAAAAGTTTCGTGTCGCATCCTTGTCACATTTGACAGCTGCATGCTGTAAAATGCCGCCAACCGTTGCACCGATCCTAACCAAAAGTTTCGTGTCGCATCCTTGTCACATTTGACAGCTACATACCAAATTTCAAGTCTCTTCGCCAACCAATGCACCGATCTTAACCAAAAGTTTCGTGCCGCATCCTTGTCACATTTGACAGCTACATACCAAATTTCAAGTCGCTAGCTCTTACCGTTCTCGAGATATTTTGTTTAGTGTCGCATTCTTGTCACATTTGAAAGATACATACCAAATTTCAAGTCTCTAGCTCTTACCGTTCTCGAGATATTTTGTTTACAGACAGGAGAGATACACACACGGACCAATGGCTGAAACTTTGGATTTAGGCTCTAGGGACGTCAAAACGTGTTTTGGCATCAAAAACTCACCATCGAAAATTTGACCCGATTACATTACTTTCCTTACTATAGGGTAAAGAAAGTAAAAAATGGTGTTTTGGATTATTATTCTGAAATCCAATTTTATCTAGTGTAAGAGGCCCTGATAACTTTGGGTACCATTTTATGCAACATTTTGTTCTTCAATACATTTCTATTTCTTTTGATCCCAATGCCCTAATTTAAATAAAAATTCAAATTCCCTGTAAACTTCAAGGTGCAACGTAGAACTACATGGGAATGCACAATCCTCATTTATCTGTCATGAAAAACCAGAAGTTTTCTTCGTCTCCACGACTCTCAAGTGTTTTTTATATGTACCCCAAAAGTGTCTTCCTGGAAATAATAATTTTATTCTTACCTGACGCAATTTATTTTACCTGTCGTACCCCAACTCTATTGACCATTCAAGTGTTTTTTATGTGTTAAACCCCAAAAGTGTCTTCCTGGAAATAATAATTTTATTCTTACCTGACGCAATTTATTTTACCTGTCGTACCCCAACTCTATTGACCATTTGGGACACATAGATTTCCTCTTGTGGTCTGATAAGAATCTTCTACTTGTTTTTCACCTTTTCAAATAGTCGTCTTCAGACAGATTTCATCTTATGGTCTGATAAGAATCTTCTACTTGTTTTTCACCTTTTCAAATAGTCGTCTTCAGACTCTTCAGACAAAGGTTGACTGTTATACTTCCAATTTCGTCCTTAGGTGGACGAATTTAGAAATTCATCTTTTAGATGATGTTCAACAATATAACCAACAACAAAACGTCCAAAGATGTCTCTTTTGAATTTTGCATTCTATTCCCAATTGAAACAACTTTCACCTCCCATTTCGTAACACGTACCCTAGAAACTAGGTATATAGAAATTCCAATTTTCTCTTCATGGTGCTGAGGGTGAGTTGTGGGTATTTCAGATTTATTCATGCATTTATTACATTAACAATTTTACCCCCTTTTGTGATCTTATGATATTGCAATGTCTAATATTTTGATTTTATTTTGGTTTGGCTTACAGGGTCCGCGTGGAGTATTACGTCAATGCCTGTAAACTTCAAGATGCAACGTAGAACTACATGGGAATGCACAATCCTCATTTGTCTGTCATGAAAAACCAGAAGTTTTCTTCGTCTCCACGACTCTCAAGTGTTTTTTATGTGTACTGTGTACCCCAAAAATGTCTTCCTGGAAATAATAATTTTATTCTTACCTGACGCAATTTATTTTACCTGTCGTACCCCAACTCTATTGACCATTTGGGACACATAGATTTCCTCTTGTGGTCTGATAAGAATCTTCTACTTGTTTTTCACCTTTTCAAGTAGTCGTCTTCAGACTCTTCAGACAAGGGTTGACTGTTATACTTCTAATTTCGTCCTTAAAGTGGACGACTTTAGAAATTCATCTTTTAGATGATGTCCAACAATATAACCAACAACAAAACGTCCAAAGATGTCTCTTGAATTTTGCATTCTATTCCCAATTGAAACAACTTTCACCTCCCATTTCGTAACACGTACCCTAGAAACTAGAAATTCCAATTTTCTCTTCATGATGCTGAGTGGTGAGTGGTAAGTTGTGGGTATTTCAAATGTATTAATGTATTTAACACATTAACAATTTTACCCTCTTTTGTGATCTTATGATATTGCAATGTCTAATATTTGATTTTATTTTGGTTCGGCTTACAGGGTCCGCGATTCATGTAGGTAACAAATAAGTTGTTTTGTGATCTTATGATATTGCAATGTCTAATATTTTGATTTTATTTTGGTTTGGCTTACAGGGTCCGCGTGGAGTATTACGTCAATGAGAACACGTTCAAAGAAAGACTGCAGCTGTACTTTATAAAGAATCAACGTTCAAGTAAGTGTTTTATAATAATCCTAATATAAACTTGAGGTCAATTTATAAGCTCATAACTTTATTCTTGAAAAGGTCCCCATAGATTGATTGGGACCTCCAGGGGAGTTAAACCTTACCCCAATGCTGGGTTCTAGGAGGCTGCGTGAGCCCATCAGGAACTCTAGAACTAGAAAGCAATCTTTTCCATTCTCTATCATGAACAATGTCTGCAAATCTTGAAATTGCTACGAAATACTGAATCTGAACTTTATAAAACACATCATAAAAAAACCCTACTCGTAAAAATTCCACATTTCAAAATTTGAGGTCGTCTCAAACTCAACTTATGCTGAAATTCTTGTATTAGCTTTCCTTCTCGGTGAAGCTAAGGTTCAGATTCCTTAAATCCCAATAAGATATTAAACTTCTTCCTGGCAGCTTCATCACATATCACGCTTTAAGCTTTGGGTTTCCTATTTTTGCGAAAAATTTATGACCTTATTTTATGATTTTTCTTGGCTTAGTTATGGGTTTTAATGGCTGTGAGTAGGCGGATGGAAAAGACATTACAGTATCATTTTGTAAAGATATTGATTAAAAGGGAGATGTTCCATTTTGATATTTTGGAGAAAAAAAGTAAATTATGGTTTGGCCTTTTGCAAAGTGAATGAAATATTGTGGGCTTTGAACTTTTTCCTCCGCACTTTACGTCGAGATAAATCATGGAAATTTATTTTCCCAGTGCCAAGAACGGTGGATGCGTGATTGCGTGTCTTATACTGAATCTATTCTTGACTGTAGACGTGTAAACTCTTAGAGAAATTAGATACGCATCTCAGTATCACACAAACAAGAGATTCCTGCAAAATCCTTGTAGGTATTATAAGACGCAAGGCGAAATCCTTACTCTAGGTGTCCTTACGTAGGATTTTAGTTGTCAATGACGTTAGACAATACATGTTAAAATCTGATTCTCATTTGTATCAGTTCCATACCAACCAAGCCTTTCACGTTTCTCTTGTTCTAAAACAATGAACAATGTCTCCATGCATCATATGAAAAGAATGGAATGAGGCACTAATGTGTACTGGAGTGGACTGGGTGCTGGCGCCAGGGCCTTATTTAGGAAGGGGGCACCCTCGGCCCCCGCCCCGCTCTCGAGCTTCATTTTTCTCTTTTACTGTACTTCAGACTCTGAAAATTTGGGCCATCCACCCCCCGTCACATCACTGTTTGGACCCTCGCCCCCTCCCCCTCGACAAAGGATACGGCCCTAGCTGGTGCTACATTGAAAAGGACACGGGGTTGAAATATTGGAGCTACCAAGGCTTAGAATTGGAAATTAATGCGATTTGAAAACAATGCCACCGTTCAGTGTAGTATTGTCAGTTTGAAATGGTTCGGTGAACATTGTCCCTTTTGTCTCCCTGGTGGGTGTGGTTTTGTAGGGGTTGAGGGTCATTATGTTTGAAATTATAGCCTGCAGATGTCTGGCCCCTGGGACTAAATGCTAATCAGGCTGAAAGGATGAGAATCGATTTGAAAACAATGCCACCGTTCAGTGTAGTATTGTCAGTGTGAAATGGTTCGGTGAACATTGTCCCTTTTGTCTCCCTGGTGGGTGTGGTTTGAAGGGGTTGAGGGTCATTATGTTTGAAATTATAGCCTGCAGATGTCTGGCCCCTGGGACTAAATGCTAATCAGGCTGAAAGGATGAGAAATTTAGCCCCCCTGTGTGGTAATTCTTATTCTTGTTCGAGAAAGCGCTTTATAAGGCTAGTATTTATTGAGCAGATATGACTCTTTATAGATAGGACACTGGTCAAATGGACACACACTATAGCTACCTTCTTACTAGGGCTTGTGGACTGAATAAGACTGTTTATAGATAGGACAAACACTACCTACTTACCTACTTTACTAGGGCTGGCGGACTGAATAGGCCGGATTAGATCACGAAACTTATTCGACAGGTGAATTATTCATAGGCAGTGGAGGAGGGGAAGGAAGAAGATGGGGACTGGAAACCGACACGTGTCACGTGACCTCGTGATGAAAAGCAATGCTGTTTGACCCAATAAATTGAACTCGATTAAAAATTCAACACATTTCATGCTGAAGGCAACGATTTTGAAGTAACAGTTACAGAGAACCTACTTTACTAGGGCTGGCGGACTGAACAGGTCGCAATAGACCACGAAACTTATTCGACAGGTGAATTATTCAAAGGCGGTGGAGGAGGGGAAGGAAGAAGATGGGGACTAGAAACCGTCACGTGACCTCGTGACGAAAAGCATTGCTGTTTGACCCAATAAATTGAACTCGATTAAAAATTCAACACATTTCATGCTGAAGGCAACGATTTTGAAGTAACAGTTACAGAGAGTTACAGGAAATTAGATGTCCATTTAAAGTTAGTCCAATATGCATTGTCTGATATCAAAACTACATATTCGTCAAATAATAATAATAATTAGTTTCAATGTTTCATCACTACTTCATGATATAGGGAGGGAGATTATGTTTTAAGTTCAGAGGACTTGCAAGTGCTCCCCAAATACGTCACTGAGGGAGACAAGTGATATGGGCCAAAAGAGGGAGAGGGGGCGAGGGTTAAAAAGGAGGGTCAAAAGCAAAGTTTACTGTAGAGCTGTGCACTCTCCCTCACTCTATCTTCCCCTACCCCTATCTTTCTCCCACCCTCTCCTTCTCCCCTAAGTTAAAACTTCTGGTAAATTTCTATGAATCGAATTTTCTTTTTAATTTCTTTAAAAGAGGTATCCTTCTACGCAATGGGTTTCAAAGATATTGATGAGTAGTAGAGTTGTGGAGGGTGTTGTGTTGACCTTAAGGAGTTTAGGGTCACTTGTAGGGGTTGCTACTAATTTGGAGTGTTGAGGAGTAGACAAAAGTGAATGTTAAGAAAACCCTTTTTGAAATTCAAGTTTATTGATTTAAATATTCAATATTCTCCATTGTGTAATAAAGCTGATAAACTTAGCTAGATGTACCCACTAGTATAATCGTCATATCGCATCGTCACCCTGGCTCAGGATGCAGGAGGTCCGGGTTTGATGCCCAAAGAAATACGTAATCTTTGGGCTTCTCCATTCTTTTTCTGTCTATTGGGTCATTGCGTGCTGTAAAGATAAAGGCCGGGCGGCGCTTCGAACTCTTGACGTTCGCGGGCCTCCCGGCAGGCTTGATCTGCAGTTAGGGACACTCTGAGACAACACTCAAACCACCGAAAGCAGTTGATTGAATGAGTAACATTTTAGTCTTTTGATACAAGAGTGGAGCAAAAGTCTGGAGCATTCTATGTACAAGTATAACTCCAAGTAATAAATTACCTACATGAGGGACGTACCTACATAGTTACCTACCTAGAACATCATGACAGGCAGAGAATACTTTGATGTCAAAAATAGCAAAGGCTATTGTAGCAGATGGTTCTTTACTTTTGAAAGATGACGTCCAAACGTTCTCTTTATAAACAAGAAATCTCCTATCAGGCCAGGAGTTAGACATTTTCAAACTATTCGTTCTTCCTACTTTCCTTTCTTTCTTAGATATAACAGAGGGACCAGGGCAATAAACATTTTATTAGGTTCAGTTCTGAATCCTAAATGGAACTTGCTCAACTTGGTCTCGTAGGTTTTCTTTGTAATGCCAACTTCATTGATGAAATCGCTTCATTTAATCTCATGAGTGTCTTCCACTCTGAAATTAACTTTTCTTTTTTAGAACTTATTCTGCTAAATACAGTTTTCCTCAATGTTCTTCCTCAATCCGTCCCTGGTTTTCGTCCTGTGTGTGTAATTGCTTTCAAAATGAATTTATCCTTCTTCTATGTTTCACTGAAAAGAAGAAAGATGAGTTAAGTGTGTCTTAGTAAGCACATTTCCGTTGGAGAGAGAGTGTTTGGAGGAGATGTAGAAATAGGAGAGAGAGAAAGGGATAGATGAGAGAGAGAGAGAGAGAGATGAGGGAGAGAGAGAGAGAGAAATAGGAGGGAGAGAAGGGTAAAGTGTCATGGAGGAGGATTTAAAAGGAGTGATGAAAGCTGAGAGGAATGGGGGGGCTGTGGGGGGGAGATAGGGTTGTGGAGGGGGGGCCTGGAGTCTGAACCTCTTTCCGTCTCTGAAGAGAATGAAGACGAAAGACAAGATGAGGGGATCTCGTGGAGGTCGAGAAGGTAGGGAGTAAGGAGAAAATTACCAGAGTTTTTTAAGGTGGGGGTCCAGGGAGGGGCAGTACCTATTACATGTAGAGATGAGAATTGCGAAATGAAGGAGTTCAGAGTTCAGGGAAGATGAAAGGTACAGGCGTAAGGAAAAGGTTCAAAAAGTCAAAAACCCTCAAATAAGTGGGCTTCATTTTGCGTCCTCAAATGCAGACCTCATCTGTCTTGTGGTTTGCCACAGTACGTTATATCAATTCCCTTCGAAATTGACCTTTGGACTAAAATAGAAGTGGGGAAATATGTAGGTATAGGGGAAAAAGTAGTTGTTTTTGTTGTCATTGTTGTTTTTGTTTATGGTGTTGCTGTTGTTGTTGTTGTTGTTGTTGTCGTCGTCGTCCTTGTTGTTGTACATAGTAGACTTTTATATTAAGTGGAGAAACTCAGCCTGATGTGTACTCTCACTTTCAAGTACCCAGTGTGTGTACATTGAGCATTGAGTACACGCTCCTCGCTACTCACCTCTCCTCATCTCGAGATCTGAATAATGAATTACTTGAGAAGTCAAGATAAGGAGGTGGCTGCCTGTTTGTTGAACAAAACTTGACGTTCCGTTGTTCAACATCTCAAGTTTTGATATTTTAAAAGATAAGATAAAATGGGGAGGAAAGATCGAGGGAATAGGAAGGAGGGCGATAAGTTAGGGAGAAAAGTAGGAGGGAGGTAGGGAGCGAAGAGAAAGGAAGGGAATAAGGACTCAGAAAGAGGGAGGGTTTTGCAAGAGAGGAGAGATGGAAAAGGGGGGATTTTTATGTCAAATGCAGAAGTTCGGAAGAACGGTACAAACTCAGCTCAATTTCTTGAATTTCTGCGAGGGTCGTTACTATGTTCAAGGCTCAAAATTGGCCATATCAGTTCAGATGATTAGGTGACCGATGGCAAAATCACGTTCGTAATTTTTCGAATGTGACTGGGTATATTTTGTCTTTTGACTGGAGAAATGGAGAAACATAATTGGGTTTCCACAAGGAGCAGCCATTTCTCCCGTGTTTCAATAATAATATTCGAGATACAAAACAAGATCTTAATGGTAATGAATAATAATGATGGTACCCATTTCTTCTTCTGATTTCAGGGAAACATGATGATGACTGTTTTTTCATTTCATTTTGTACTAGAATTAGTTACCACAGTTCCTTTTATATTTACTGTAAGTATCAAAAGTCTTTCGGTTTAATTATTTTTCAAGATTAATGTGGTAGTTTCATACTGGTAGTAGGTACTAGTGTACCATAATTTTCGTTTCTAGGGCAATGTTTGTGGGCTAAATAATAATAAACAGGTACCTACCTGTGTTGAAGTAGAGAAATGCGGCTCTACTGGTAGAACAATTAGAATTCTTGGAAATATCTTTCCGCCAATGTCTTTGCCTTTTTCTGTCTAAATAAGGGTAGAGGGAGGAACACACTGCCCTCACGTTACATTTTCAATAGTTTTGGTTTTAAACAAATGCCGGGGTCATACTGATGTCTTTCGTTTACACTTCCAACTAAATAAATACAATCAATGACACTGATCTGGAACCTTATGGATTTTTGGTTGGACCGCTGAATTCGCAAACTTCGTGTACAGCATACTATGTTGAACAATGAAAATGGTCCATAGGTACATCACATTTCACATCGTAGGCCATCGCATCGCATTGGTCACTTGGCTTTTAACCCTTAACGTTCCAAACAAATGCCGGGGTCATACTGATGTCTTTCGTTTACACTTCCAACTAAATATATACAATCAATGACACTGATCTGGAACTTTATGGATTTTTGGTTGGACCGCAGAATTCGCAACCGTCGTGTACAGCATACTATGTTGATCAATGAAAATGGTCCATAGGTACATTACATTTCACATCGTAGGCCATCGAATCGCATTGGTCACTTGGCTTTTAACCCTTAACCTTCTTGCCAGTGATATTAAAATACCTGAACAACTAACATTCCACACCCTTCATTCAGCCGCCCCTCGTAAAGTGTAAGAGCTTTTAAAACAAAGATAACTTCATTAAAATTTTAGAGGGAAATGTAATAATAATAAATTTATTAAGCAATTAATAATAATAAGCAACATGGTGGGACGGGGGTAATAGAAAGCACAGGAAAATGGGGTTGTTGCACGATCTAGACATTTACCCAAGCTCTACTCACCTATTCTTTGACGTACAATAATCCCGTTATCAGAACAGATTTTCAAACTTTAATACAGCACTGTGATTTTTCCTTTTTTATTTTCCTTATTTTTTTTTAACGCTCCTACACTGAAAAAAAAATTTGTCCGTAATAAGAGGAATTTGATGTGTTACCCAGTGATTTCCTTTTAAAACTGCTACAGCGTGCCTTCCTTCACCTATTCTTTGACGTACATAAATCCCGTTATCAGAACAGATTTTCAAACTTTAATACAGCACTGTGATTTTTCCTTTTTTATTTTCCTTATTTTTTTAACGCTCCTAAAATTGAATGATAAACATAAACTGAACTTTGCTGGCTTTACCATCAGAGACCTAAAAACTTCGATAAGAAAAAAAGCAATTTTCATCGGAAAGAAGGAAGAAGGACAAGGGAGAACTGAAAGCAAACACAGAGGAATTGAATGATAAACATAAACTGAACTTTGCTGGCTTTACCATCATAGACCTAAAAACTTCGATAAGAAAAAAAGCAATTTTCATCGGAAAGAAGGAAGAAGGACAAGGGAGAACTGAAAGCAAACACAGAGGAAATCAATAAAGGTATAAAATAATAAATGATACCACATTAATAAACATGATTGAAATAACGTTTTTCATAAAACATACGGGGTGGTGTGGTAGAATTAGAATAGTCTAGAAGAGAATAGAGTATGTTTTGTTATATTGGCCGGAGACACGTCCCTGAACCCTATCTATCCCCCAATGGTGAAGGGAAGATCGAAGAAACATGACATGATCTACAAAGGCGTGGACAGTTAGTCTATTCGCTGAGAGTTGTAAATTTTTGCCAAATTTCAATTGAATCTTACAAAATATCTGAAAGTTATCGGGGAAATCTTCAATATTTAGAAGTTTCTTTAACTTCTATGCTTTGGCTGGGATTGAAGCCCTTATTTATTAGACTAACACTAGGTATCTCCTTTGTTCTTGAAGCAGGGAAGCAAACCCTGTATTTAATCCTCCGTTCTGCTCTTCAGACGAGCTTTGAGGAAGTAAACAGAACTTTTCTTTCGTTTTTTTCTCTCCGACCGAGAAAACATTAAGGTGAATTCGATTATCCCTCTTTCTCTATCCCATGTTTATCTCGCTTTTCTTCTGTATTTCTTCTGTAGACAGTATAAATAAGGTATATTAAATAAAATACATCTTCGACAGCTCACAATACGAACTTGTATTGTGTTACTTTGCATGTTGTTCAAATGATTGGAGGACATGCGAAGTGTTGAAATTGAAAAAATCACGTGTTAGAAGATTTTCTATAGGCTTAGATTAGGTGCGATAATCTAACATGTAATTGAGTGTGTGTGAAGAGATTACGGAGAGAAAGTCTAAGTAGAGATGTTTGATAACACGTGAATAGTACAATTCACTCCCTACTTATTAATTAAGACTCCATCGGTCAAGCAATATAGCTCCCAAATATAGGCAGGCATTTTCTACCATTAGATGTCATCAAACTCAAAAGGCAGAGTAGAGGATTTTCAAATGTCACAAGGCACAGTATATCCTTGTGTGATACATTAACCACCTACTTCCCATGAACACTACGTATGTCTACTCTGTACTCCTGTGACATTCTCAGATTAGTTACATAGAAATCTACTTAACTTTGCGAGCTGTAAAATCCCCACCAACAATAGTTTCAATGTTTCATCACTACTTCATGATATCATGATATAGGGGGGAGATTATCTTTTAAGTTCTGCAAGTGGTCCCCAAAATACGTCACTGAGGGAGACAAGTGATATGGGCCAAAAGAGGGAGAGGGGGCGAGGGTTAAAAAGGAGGGTCAAAAGCAAAGTTTACTGTAGAGCTGTGCACTCTCCCTCACTCTATCTTCCCCTACCCCTATCTTTCTCCCACCCTCTCCTTCTCCCCTAAGTTAAAACTTCTGGTAAATTTCTATGAATCGAATTTTCTTTTTAATTTCTTTAAAAGAGGTATCCTTCTACGCAATGGGTTTCAAAGATATTGATGAGTAGTAGAGTTGTGGAGGGTGTTGTGTTGACCTTAAGGAGTTTAGGGTCACTTGTAGGGGTTGCTACTAATTTGAAGTGTTGAGGAGTAGACAAAAGTGAATGTTAAGAAAACCCCTTTTTGAAATTCAAGTTTATTGATTTAAATATTCAATATTCTCCATTGTGTAATAAAGCTGATAAACTTAGCTAGATGTACCCACTAGTATAATCGTCATATCGCATCGTCACCCTGGCTCAGGATGCAGGAGGTCCGGGTTTGATGCCCAAAGAAATACGTAATCTTTGGGCTTCTCCATTCTTTTTCTGTCTATTGGGTCATTGCGTGCTGTAAAGATAAAGGCCGGGCGGCGCTTCGAACTCTTGACGTTCGCGGGCCTCCCGGCAGGCTTGATCTGCAGTTAGGGACACTCTGAGACAACACTCAAACCACCGAAAGCAGTTGATTGAATGAGTAACATTTTAGTCTTTTGATACAAGAGTGGAGCAAAAGTCTGGAGCATTCTATGTACAAGTATAACTCCAAGTAATAAATTACCTACATGAGGGACGTACCTACATAGTTACCTACCTAGAACATCATGACAGGCAGAGAATACTTTGATGTCAAAAATAGCAAAGGCTATTGTAGCAGATGGTTCTTTACTTTTGAAAGATGACGTCCAAACGTTCTCTTTATAAACAAGAAATCTCCTATCAGGCCAGGAGTTAGACATTTTCAAACTATTCGTTCTTCCTACTTTCCTTTCTTTCTTAGATATAACAGAGGGACCAGGGCAATAAACATTTTATTAGGTTCAGTTCTGAATCCTAAATGGAACTTGCTCAACTTGGTCTCGTAGGTTTTCTTTGTAATGCCAACTTCATTGATGAAATCGCTTCATTTAATCTCATGAGTGTCTTCCACTCTGAAATTAACTTTTCTTTTTTAGAACTTATTCTGCTAAATACAGTTTTCCTCAATGTTCTTCCTCAATCCGTCCCTGGTTTTCGTCCTGTGTGTGTAATTGCTTTCAAAATGAATTTATCCTTCTTCTATGTTTCACTGAAAAGAAGAAAGATGAGTTAAGTGTGTCTTAGTAAGCACATTTCCGTTGGAGAGAGAGTGTTTGGAGGAGATGTAGAAATAGGAGAGAGAGAAAGGGATAGATGAGAGAGAGAGAGAGAGAGATGAGGGAGAGAGAGAGAGAGAAATAGGAGGGAGAGAAGGGTAAAGTGTCATGGAGGAGGATTTAAAAGGAGTGATGAAAGCTGAGAGGAATGGGGGGGCTGTGGGGGGGAGATAGGGTTGTGGAGGGGGGGCCTGGAGTCTGAACCTCTTTCCGTCTCTGAAGAGAATGAAGACGAAAGACAAGATGAGGGGATCTCGGGGAGGTCGAGAAGGTAGGGAGTAAGCAGAAAATTACCAGAGTTTTTTAAGGTGGGGGTCCAGGGAGGGGCAGTATTACATGTAGAGATGAGAATTGAGAAATGAAGGAATTCAGCGAAGATGAAAGGTACAGGCGTAAGGAAAAGGTTCAAAAAGTCAAAAACCCTCAAATAAGTGGGCTTCATTTTGCGTCCTCAAATGCAGACCTCATCTGTCTTGTGGTTTGCCACAGTACGTTATATCAATTCCCTGTTTTCATTTTCATTAATGGTTATTTATTAGTCCATTATTATTATTTTCAATTATGTACAGTTATTTATTAGCTCATCATTGTTATTTTTAGCTATTGATAGTTATTTATTAGTTGACTTTTTGTTTTCATGTCTGGTTATTTACTAGTTCATTTCAGTTATTCTTGTTCATTAGTCTATTATTTTCGTTTCCATTTATGGTTATTTTCATTTTCAGTTATGGTTGCACGCCTGGCAACAAGACCGAGTTCCTCATCTCGCACAGTCTCACGGAAGAGGCATTCCAGGAGAACCCCATCATCAATTGGGATGCTATCACGTGGGTCAGCCGCCCGATCTACCTCTGGATCGTGCAAGTCATTCTGGCAATCATATCTCTGTCTGAGAGCTTACTTCTCGCATATCTAGGTTACAAGGTAAGCTTTAATGTTTATTGTTTTCTATAAAATAATCTCTCAAGTAATCATTTTGTTCCTTTTCAAGTACAGTTAGTACATTTTCGCAGAACATTAATTTTCAATACCTCATTACACCGTCGCGTCGCGCCGTCGGCTAAGACTAAAAATGCCAGATTAAGATTACACATCAACTGCACCTTTTTGTATACTGTCAGCTATGGCTAAAAGCAGGATGCACACTAGAGAAACGCGTTTCATGATATTAATTTTCAATACCTCATTACACCGTCGCGTCGCGCCGTCGGCTAAGACTAAAAATGCCTGATTAAGATTACACATCAACTGCACCTTTTTGTATACTGTCAGCTATGGCTAAAAGCAGGATGCACACTAGAGAAACGCGTTTCATGAAACGTGAAACTAGAGGTTCATGTAACCGACAGATGAACTCAATACCGTGCTTGTTCCACTGTTTAATGAAACGAGTTTCCCCTGTGAATCTCGGCTAAAAAGTTGACCTTCAAAAAGCTTTCGATAGCTTAGTCGACATACACGAAGCATTTGAAAGGAACGGAAAAAATTGGCCATATTCTCCATCTCTCTCTCCCTTTGTCTCTCTCTCTCTCTCCCTCCCCCTTTCTCTCTCTCCCTCTCTCTCTCGCTCTCCATCTTCAATTAGCATTAAAATTTTCCATTTTTCAATTTAATTACACGAAAGGAAATTAGAGAAACATCAAATCAGAATGAAATCAAGGAGGAATAAAAAATCTAGAGGAAAAATGAAATGAAAATAAATAAAATAAAAGATTGGAGATGCTTTATGAAACTATGATTGAAGAGAGAGAGAGAGAGAGTCAGAGAGAGAGAGAGAGAGAGAGAGAGTCAGAGAGAGAGGGAGGGATGAAAAGAGAAGGAAGTATGTAGAGAGAAACTGATTTGAATATTGGGCTGTTGCCTCTCCTGGGGGTTGAGGCTACCCAACGCGTCCCGTCTACATCTACACAGATTCGATTCAAATATTGGTGTCTACCTACACGTCCTACACTCTACAGTGGGTATTTCATGCATTGTTCTAACATAACCATAAATCTAGTACCCGAAGAGCTCACTCGGAAAATAAATCCCCTCTGGGCCGCAGAGGGTCGGTTGGGCCCAAAATCTGAAATTTGTTTCAAGTTGCTGAATTTCATCTAAATGTTTGTTGAATGCCGTCAAAATCGGACTAACCGCTCGGGACTTAATGTTAATATCATGAGGGCAACGGCACATTGAAAGTTGAAAGTTTACAAAATACAGACTTCGCTCAAAGTCTGCAAGTCCTTTGGAATATACCTCACCTTGTACCTTCAACCTATGTTCCCAAGTTCCCATTTCTCCTCTTCTTCTTTTCCTCATCCTTTACTTCTCTCTTCCTCAGTCGTCACTTCCCTCTTCTCTCCATCAATCTTCATTTCTCCTCCCCCTTCATTTTCCCTCCTTTCATCTCCACCTCAAGTTAGGTAGGTGGTACCTCTTATAAAAGCGTAAAATTGAATAGGTACATACCTAGTTTTGCACGACAAATTTTCCTCCAAAACCTGGCACGCGATTTTCATAAAATAAAGTAATCTTCCATAATTATTTTCTGGTTTCCTTTTACCTTGTTTTTATCCGCTCTCTCCCTTTCTCCTTTTCCCTGCGTCCCATCTTCATCAGTTTATTCCCCTGCCTTTTATCTTGTATTATACTTCCCTTATTCTCCCTTTCCATCCAGTTTCTTTCCCATTTTCGCTCCCTCCTTCTTGAGTTTATCCCCCCTTCCTTTAATGTTTTTTGGGTTAAAAAGTTGCCGTAAAACCTTTTTTGATGAAGGTGATTGTAACATGGGAACTTTTCAAGGTAATCCTTTTTTACCCCGAGTAATATTAAATACCTGAATACACTTTATTAGTGGATGTGTAGGTATTACCTACCTATGTATCTAGATACTTTTCCCATGTCTTGGGCTGGTGGGTATGTTAGATTGTCGTGTCATTTAAGTATAGCTTGTTTTTATGTTTTTACCCTTGTATAGTACTTTTATGAGTTTGTGCCTACTGTTATGAGTTTGGGCCCATTTATATTGTTTTAGATATTGGATAGCCTTTGTGATGTCTTTGGGCTAACATGCCCCTCGCACTATTTATTTAGCAAGGGAAATTTCAGGCTGGCATCCTCCCTAAATAAAGTACCCCAGCTAGACTAGTACTTTGCTACCTATAGGACTTTGGCTAGACCTACCCATTTTCTGAGGGACATTAAATTGCCTACTTGAAATTTGGAGGAGGAGGAGGGACTTGAAATTACCTAAAATTTGGAGATGTTTGAAATCGTCCGATACCATGTCTATCAAGATGCTTCGTTCAGAGAGGAAGTTTCTTGTTCCCATTGTCAGTAGAAATCCTAATATTCTACTACTCTTTCTCTCTCTGTCCCTCTCTCTCTCTCTCTCTCTCTCTCTCTCCCTTCTCTCTCGAAATCTATCTCTTTCCCTCTCTCTCTATCTTCATATCCATCTCTCTCATATTAAAGCTCTGCATCGCAGGTTATAAATTATTTATGTAGCATAATAATTCACTTCTACAATGCTTCCTTTACAATCTTCCTCATCTTCTTTGGTTCTATGCTTCCTCAGTTTATCATTATCATGATCCTTCTCTCTCTCTCTCTCTCTCTCTCTCTCTCTCTCTCTCTTATACGTATCCTATCTGGATTTGGTTAAAAAGATAAAAAGTATAAAAAATACGTTTTGATAACTTTGACGATCCCTTTTCTTTTTATCCTTTCTCTCGCTCCCTCGTTTCTCTCTCTCTCTCTCTCTCTCTCTCTCTCTCTCTCTCGCTCCCTTCATCTCCACCTCTCCTATCTCACTTTCCAGACCAGACCAGGATTCAAACCAAGCAACTCCAAATCGAGCAAACTTGCTGTTCGACCTGTGAGAAAGACTCCATAATCCAGCGGAAAGTATAAAAAAAAGCTCAATTGTTCCTCTCCCATAGCTTGTCCTATCCAGTACACTATTTAATTACATCATGTAATAGCTAATATCATACCCATACATAAATTAGTTCTTGCCAGTGATATTAAAATAGGTACCTGAACAACTAACATTCCACACCCTTCATTCAGCCGCCCCTCGTAAAGTGTAAGAGCTTTTAAAACAAAGATAACTTCATTAAAACATTTTCGCAGAACATTAATTTTCAGTACCTCATTACACCGTCGCGTCGTGTCGTCGGCTAAGACTAAAAATGCCTGATTAAGATTACACATCAACTGCACCTTTTTGTATACTGTCAGCTATGGCTAAAAGCAGGATGCACACTAGAGAAACGCGTTTCATGAAACGTGAAACTAGAGGTTCATGTAACCGACAAATGAAATTAACACCGTGCTTGTTCCACTGTTTAATGAAACGAGTTTCCCCTGTGCATCTCGGCTAAAATGTTGACCTTCAAAAAGCTTTCGATAGCTTAGTCAACATACACGAAGCATTTGAAAGGAACGGGAAAAATTGGCCATATCAGTTCAGATGATTAGGTGACCGATGGCAAAATCACGTTCGTAATTTTTCGAATGTGACTGGGTATATTTGTCTTTTGATTGGAGAAATGGAGAAACATAATTGGGTTTCCGCAAGGAGCAGCGATTTCTCCCGTGTTTCAATAATAATATTCGAGATACAAAACAAGATCTTAATGTTAATTAATAATAATGATGGTACCCATTTCTTCTTCTTCTGATTTCAGGGAAACATGATGATGACTGTTTTTTCATTTCATTTTGTACTAGAATTAGTTACCACAGTTCCTTTTATATTTTGTTGATATCATTTTTTCCTCATTATTATCTTTATTGCCTTTGTTTCCATATTCATACAATCCTAAGAACGGCGTACAGAGTCCATCTATCCGGGAACAAACAATGTTCCAATATTTTTGACAATGAGGCATGAAAGTTTGTTGTGGCGAATAATTTTATTGAACATCCTTCTTCAATACATTGTGCTAAATTTTTTCGTCATTTGAACAGCTAAATGTGTGTCCAAACATAGCAGACCATCACATCGATCGACGACCATGTGTGGATACAGCAAAAACTCCGAATTCTATGTCCAAAACAAAGAGACAAACTGTACACTATACACTACTATGTATAAGGTTGGCTAGATTCTAGGAATATCAGAATAACCTGTTGCTCCAAAAAAGGTTAATACCCGACAACACAATACCAGAAACATAATTTCTACTCCTTGTATGAGCAACTTTCGGCTTGTATACAGGAAAACTTCCTCATTCTTAGTCCAACTTTCCATGTTATTATTTTCAACGACAGAAGAGCCCCTGTGGTGTTTTTAGACTTTTCCAGCTTTCCATGTAGGTTTAATGTTTTCCAGCTTTACACAGTTTGCCTGCTTTTAGAACAATAAGAAAGTAGGCAGGTAGATTTTGTGTACCCCACTACTTGGGTAATTATGATAAATAGTGGATGTGCCCTTTGAACCATTAAAGGAAAGGTCAGATTATATGAACGCCGGGTATCTCTTGTGATTATGCAATGTGCAATGAAGAAAGGTTAATGAAATTGATCCAGGGGTGGGTCGTTTTAAAGTTGGAAGGTTTATTTTTTATTTTAGAACTAAAATGACACTATGAACTCTAGATAGGCAGTCGTGATATACTTAGGTGGTATGAACGCCGGGTATCTCTTGTGATTATGCAATGTGCAATGAAGAAAGGTTAATGAAATTGATCCAGGGGTGGTTCGTTTTAAAGTTGGAAGGTTTATTTTTTATTTTAGAACTAAAATGACACTATGAACTCTAGATAGGCAGTCGTGATATACTTAGGTACCTACCCAGAAATCACTTCACAAAGTTGGTGTTTAGATAGGTAGGACCTAAATAAAGTTGGATCCTATTATTTAATATTGGATGTATCGAACATAACATCTATAGTTCTATAGGTACCTATGACTACAAATATTTGGAAGCATTATCCCTACCTATTCATAATATTGTGAAACGTTAGGGTAAATCTTACCATAAATAACGTGTAAGATATTTTTTTTTTTACCCAGCTATTTTTACATATTTTACAAAATCCCGTATCCCCTCTCACTTTTGCTTTATGCATATTTACACTACCTTCGCGTAATGCCATGGGTTTTGAGAGTAGCTTCTGGTTTGGAGTCCCTTTTTATTATGTTTCTGTTTGGAACGTACCTAGATGATATGGTAATGAGGCTAAAGGCGCGTTTGCAGTGTCGAACTTGGAGGGAAAAGATGAAGAAAATTGTCATGTACCTACCTGAGCTCTTTTTTATCCGTCAACACAAATGTACCTATATGATATGGTAATGAGGCTAAGGGCGCGTTTGCAGTGTCGAACTTGGAGGGAAAAGATGAAGAAAATTGTCATGTACCTACCTGAGCTCTTTTTTATCCGTCAACACAAACTAAGGCTTTTGGGTGAATAACAACATGATACGAGTACATGATATGTAATATTATGTAAAACTTGTATCCTGAAACGAACATAGAGTCCTCCCTAATTTCGATTTGGAACATTATTTATCTCACCCATCCAGGTGGGTACTATATTTTTCCCTATTCCCTTGTAGAACAAACATTTTGATTTGTTAAAATATGTAAATAATGAACATAAAAAAGAAAACATTACAGATTATAAGGATACAAATAAATTCATAAATGTACCTGTTACTACCCCTATATTAGCAGTTATATTTCATTTCTATTCAAGGGCTTGCATAGTAAGTCTTCTTTCTAGGAAAAACAATCGTTACTTTGGAAGCGTAATAGAATACAACAACATAGCAATGGAAAAGCTATGTAGTTTTCCGCACGAATTATAAGCTAGGCCAGGGGCGTACCTAATAGTTTAACATTACTAGTAGTTCTATGAACTGTAGACCTCACTCAGATTCTTTTGCCCAAGCTGAGAAGAAGGTACGAATGAATGCTACATATTCACATGTATTAAATTAGAACAGGAGGAGTACGTCTTAATACGTAATAAAAAGGACAGAGAACAGGTTTTATTTACAATCACTCAAAAGATAGCAATGAAACAACTGCTACATTGGACGCATGTGGTCTGTGTCGTAGCATGCCCATCCCGTAGTATGCCTCTCATCAGATGGGCGAGGTATATTAGCAGTTATATTTCATTTCTATTCAAGGGCTTGCATAGTAAGTCTTCTTTCTAGGAAAAACAATCGTTCCTTTGGAAGCGTAATAGAATACAACAACATAGCAATGGAAAAGCTATGTAGTTTTCCGCACGAATTATAAGCTAGGCCAGGGGCGTACCTAATAGTTCAACATTGATAGCATACCCATGCCATACAATACCCCTCATCAGAAGTGCTATAAGAAACACAATACTTCCCATTTAGGTTCTAGGCTCCTAGGTCAACACGAGAACGCCAGAAAGTAACCCGTTGAAATGTTTGCAATCGAAAAACGAATGCATTTTGCGACCACCTAATATCTATGTTTCTTTAACTCGCTCCATCCATGTTTCTTTAACTCGCTCCTGAGAGTTCATTCTAAGATGTATTATTGCTGTTTCTATTTTCCTTGTAATATTCTTTATTATTCAGTATTCTTTATCATTTTCTCCTCCTTTCCTCCTTCATTCGACCTTTCCCCATTCTTTTTCTCTTCCCTTTTGCACCACAGAACAATAATAATAAGTAATAACATTGTTACTCGAGTTATTGTAGTACCTCCTCAGCTCCTCTTCAATAAACCAAGTGAATTTCTCCCTCCCTCCTCCGTTTTATCACCTTTATGCCTCTTCATCTGTCAGTCATTATCCAGATTCGAAATGAACTAATGTGTATTTCACATAATATCCATGTACCTATTCTACATAATATCTATGAGATCTTGTAGATTGAGCTCCCGAAATTGAGACTTCAGAACAAAAAGATCTTGTAGATATCACGTGAACGTGTGCGTACGTGATCTAATTTTGAAATTGTTTTGCTGGCAAAAATGAACAGAGGAATGCGGCTCTACTGGTAGAACAATTAGAATTCTTGGAAATATCTTTCCGCCAATGTCCTTGCCTTTTTCTGTCTAAATAAGGGTAGAGGGAGGAACACACTGCCCTCACGTTACATTTTCAATAATTTTGGTTTTAAACAAATGCCGGGGTCATTCTGATGTCTTTCGTTTACACTTCAAACTAAATATACATATACAATCAATGACACTGATCTGAAACCTTATGGATTTTTGGTTGGACCGCTGAATTGGCAACTTTCGTGTATATTTGTACAATGAATTCGCAACCTTCGTGTACAGCATACTATGTTGGACAATGAAAATGGTCCATAGGTACATCACATTTCACATCGTAGGCCATCGCATCGCATTGGTCACTTGGCTTTTAACCCTTAACCTTCTTGCCAGTGATATTAAAATACCTGAACAACTAACATTCCACACCCTTCATTCAGCCGCCCCTCGTAAAGTGTAAGAGCTTTTAAAACAAAGATAACTTCATTAAAATTTTAGAGGGAAATGTAATAATAATAAATTTATTAAGCAATTAATAATAATAAGCAACATGGTGGGACGGGGGTAATAGAAAGCACAGGAAAATGGGGTTGTTGCACGATCTAGACATTTACCCAAGCTCTATTCACCTATTCTTTGACGTACATAAATCCCGTTATCAGAACAGATTTTCAAACTTTAATACAGCACTGTGATTTTTCCTTTTTTATTTTCCTTATTTTTTTAACGCTCCTAAAATTGAATGATAAACATAAACTGAACTTTGCTGGCTTTACCATCAGAGACCTAAAAACTTCGATAAGAAAAAAAGCAATTTTCATCGGAAAGAAGGAAGAAGGACAAGGGAGAACTGAAAGCAAACACAGAGGAAATCAATAAAGGTATAAAATAATAAATGATACCACATTAATAAACATGATTGAAATAACGTTTTTCATAAAACATACGGGGTGGTGTGGTAGAATTTTGCCGTAAAACCTTTTTTGATGAAGGTGATTGTAACATGGGAACTTTTCAAGGTAATCCTTTTTTACCCCGAGTAATATTAAATACCTGAATACACTTTATTAGTGGATGTGTAGGTATTACCTACCTATGTATCTAGATACTTTTCCCATGTCTTGGGCTGGTGGGTATGTTAGATTGTCGTGTCATTTAAGTATAGCTTGTTTTTATGTTTTTACCCTTGTATAGTACTTTTATGAGTTTGTGCCTACTGTTATGAGTTTGGGCCCATTTATATTGTTTTAGATATTGGATAGCCTTTGTGATGTCTTTGGGCTAACATGCCCCTCGCACTATTTATTTAGCAAGGGAAATTTCAGGCTGGCATCCTCCCTAAATAAAGTACCCCAGCCAGACTAGTACTTTGCTACCTATAGGACTTTGGCTAGACCTACCCATTTTCTGAGGGACATTAAATTAAATTACTTGGAGGAGGAGGGACTTGAAATTACCCCTAAAATTTGGAGATGTTTGAAATCGTCCGATACCATGTCTATCAAGATGCTTCCTTCAAAGAGGAAGTTTCTTGTTCCCATTGTCATGTCAATCACATTCTGCTTTTCACATTCCCCCTCATCTTTATGCATCTTCATCTGTCAGTCATTATCCAGATTCGAAATGAACTAATGTGTATTTCACATAATATCCATGTACCTATTCTACATAATATCTATGTATTTTACATAAATTTTACTTAATATTATGTACTTCATCCTTCATCCCATTATTCAGATAACATATTCCTTGTCACTCCCAGCTCGCAACGTGGGAACTCTCACACCGCGCTTACACGATCGACAAATATTTGAACATTAGGTTACACCTAAGTGTATTTTCCTTTCGGAAAAGGAAAACGGAATTTTAGATCTTCGATGGTCGGAAATGGGCCATCTTGGATTTCCAATGATTCGGTTTAGGCGCTACCACGCCACCTAGTGGTTGAACTAATTTCCGTATTTTCCTTTAAAAGAGTAGGTAGCCGTATGCACGGACCAACTCGTATGGGATGTAGAATGTAGATGTAACCTTGCCTTTGTTCCCTCGTAATATACATTAAAAAAAAAAAAAAAAAAAAAAAAAAAATCTGCCAGGGCCCCCCAAAAAAAAGATTTTTGTCCTGATACAGAATCCTGTTAGCTTCCTGTTTTGCATATTATCCACCTAATTTAGGAAACCTCTTGGATGCTTAGATCCAAACTTTAGGAAAACAAAGACTCCTACTCATCTACACCCTTCATTATTTCCGCCACACACACTCACAGACGAGACAGTCCGAGTGTGAGTGGTGGGCATTAGTTATTCATGAAGTTAAATTTATTATTTCTAGGTTGATAGTTGATCCATTAAACAATGAAGTTCTTCACACTATTGAAAGATTTTTGTCCTGATACAAAATCCTGTTAGCTTCCTGTTTTGCATATTATCTACCTAATTTAGGAGACCTTTTGGATCCAAACTTTAGGAAAACAAAAACTCCTACTCATCTGTACACCCTTCATTATTTCCGCCACAGCGCCACACACACTCACAGACGAGACGGTCCGAGTGTGAGCGGTGGGCATTAGTTATTCATGAAGTTAATTTTATTATTTCTAGGTTGATAGTTGATCCATTAAACAATGAAGTTCTTCACACTATTATTACACTGAAATGTAGGTCTTTTCTGACGACATCCCTGTGTGCGGGGTCCCAGTATGTAGGACTATTACACCCCATCCTTCACAGTAACAACGACCCTAACCTACGCTGCGTCACGAGTAACTCAACGTTCAATTTCTTTGTTTCAGGTTTACGTATCCGAATTGCCAATCTTGTATTCAAATTAGTAACATGCTTCCTGTACATAATCCGTGTCATTATGGACCAAGACCCCACCTACGCTACCTGGTGAGTATCCACTAAAAACATCCAAGCTTCGCTTTTCCGGGCAAATCTGCCTGGTAAAACTGTCAGGTAAAACGCAGGGTGTAAATCTGTAAATAAAAGATTTCCGCTTGAGAATAACGATGAAAGATGTACATTTATAATTTGCTCTTGCTCTTATTTTCAGTTATGGGTTATATTGGGTTGTTCACTAGTCCTCTGTTGTTTTCAGTTAGGTTAGTCTATTATGTACTAGCTGAATTCCGTCGCTTCGCTCCGGAATCCCGCTAGTTCATCCCGAGGCATGGCCAAAAGGCATGGCCGAACTTGTAGTTATCAAACTAAAAACATAAACGAAACTCAAATATTAGGCGAGCGAGGAAAAGTTTTCTCTTCCAGACTGGCTGCTTAGAACAAGATGTCCCATAATGCCCACTAACAATGCATAATGGTAATGGTACCTAGTACCTACAATGTTGTAAAGATATTGAAGTACGTAGATCTAATATATAAAAATGAATGTTTGTGTGTGTGTTTGTTCGAACTTTATGCCTGACCAAACCGCTCATCCGATTGCTATGAAACCTTTTGAACTTATTGCTTGCACTCCCGTGAAGGTTATAGGCTATTTTCCGGTTCATTTTGGTTAAGCTACGCCGAGCAATGGATGAGTGACATTAACGGTCATGCCTTAAGGATTTACTAGCAGAAATCCGCGGAGCGAAGAGAAGGGTTTCGGCTAGTATATTATACGTGAATCAAACTAATCCATATCACAGGTATATCTGTCTCTTTCTATTGTCCTCAGAAAAAGAAGGAGAGTTGGAGAGAGAGAGAGGGATGGGGGGTCGGGGGTATTATGACACCTGTCATTACCAGGTAGAAATCCTAATACTCTACTACTCTTTCTCTCTCTGTCCCTCTCCCTTCTCTCTCAAAATCTATCTCTTTCCCTCTCCCTTTCTCTATCTCTATCTTCATATCTCTCTCTCCCTTTCTCTCTCTCTCTCTCTTCATATCTTTCTCTATCTCTCTCATATTAAAGCTCTGCATCGCAGGTTATAAATTATTTATTTAGCATAATAATTCA
This sequence comes from Diaphorina citri, assembly GCF_000475195.1. NCBI lineage: Eukaryota > Metazoa > Arthropoda > Insecta > Hemiptera > Psyllidae > Diaphorina > Diaphorina citri. Next base: position 35,202 of record NW_007377456.1, read on the forward strand.
CTTCTACAATGCTTCCTTTACTATCTTCCTCATCTTCTGTGGCTCTATGCTTCCTCAGTTTATCATTATCATGATCCTTCTCTCTCTCTCTCTCTCTCTCTCTCTCTCTCGGGTCGAAATTGTCTTGATAGGAATAATTTGTTTATTTTTGTCTCATTTTAATTTTTTAAATAAGTAATCTTCATTATGTAAAAAGGAAAAAAATAGATAGGCAAGATTTCTAACTTATGAGATGAGAGCGATCTCTCTATAAGTGAAGGACTCAGAAAAAGGGAGGGTTTCGCAAGAGAGGAGAGATGGAAAAGGGGGGATTTGTATGTCAAATGCAGAAGTTCGGAAGAACGGTACAAACTCAGCTCAATTTCTTGAATTTCTGCGAGGGTCGTTACTATGTTCAAGGCTCCGTTGAGGACACTTCTATTCATTAGCATGGGTTGTTTATTTTCTCTTGGGTCGGAACTAGGCGAGGGTCGATGCGCGATGGTTGGTTCTCCGTCGTGGACGTCTACTTAGTAACCGTACTACTCGGCCTATTTGCTGGAGGGTAATTTTGAAATGGAGCGCACATGCACGGTTACGAGACAAGCTATACTAGACGGCATATATCAGGTCTTGTCACATTCTAATTCAATTAAACGTCCATACGCTTCAGCCATACCTTTGGCGGCTTGTGTGAAAAAAGAGAAAGCTCCCGAAATTGAGACTTCAGAACAAAGAGATCTTTTAGATTGAGCTCCCGAAATTGAGACTTCAGAACAAAAAGATCTTGTAGATTGAGCTCCCGAAATTGAGACTTCAGAACTTGCCTGAAATAAATCTTTTTGGGGTCAACTGTACTTATTTTTAACAAAGGTTCGTTTGTTTTTTGTTTCAGATTGTGGATCCTCATTTGAGAAATATGTTCATTCCTATATTTTTAAATTGTTGGAGTTTAATTATTTTTCAAGATTAATGTGGTAGTTTCATACTGGTAGTAGGACTAGTAGGTACTAGTGTACCATAATTTTCGTTTCTAGGGCAATGTTTGTGGGCTAAATAATAATAAACAGGTACCTACCTGTGTTGAAGGTAACAATTAGGCGAAATTATATCCCTAAATCATTCTCTACTAGCTAACTTTACAAGCTCTACCAGTAGGTACATAGGTACCTATTATTATGTAGTAGTACTACTCAGCAAGGGAAGTGTACAGACGGTCACCCATCCCACTAGAATCCACACGCGATGTCGCTTATCTGTGTGTTTACTTGCATTAAGACTATGCCATTTTTCAAATCCTTTCCCTATGTAGTACTACTCAGCAAGGGAAGTGTACAGACAGTCACCCATCCCACTAGAATCCACACGCGATGTCGCTTATCTGTGTGTTTACTTGCATTAAGACTATGCCATTTTTCAAATCCTTTCCCAGTTTAACTTTATTTTAATTAAAATATGAATTCACTGAAAAAACATAATTTCTAAATTTTGAACAAAGAAAAAATGCAAAATTTTATAAAGCAGAGTTCCTTCTGAATAAAATGTGTCATATTAAGAAAACTCAAACTCATAGAGAAAAGAGAAAGAAAGGAGAGAGAGAGAGAGAGAGAGAGAGAGAGAGAGAGAGAGAGAGAGAGAGAGAGAGAGAGAGAGAGAGAGTAAGTATTTTACCTTTCGTTATTTCTATTTTAAGTACCTATTTTGAAGTTATATGTACCTTACTTATAATGTCTTCGGAAAAGACAAAACTTATATTATGCCAAAGGACAAAGGTATACCTATGTATGACCTATGACAAATTACAATAATTATTGTGCCCACTAACTTGGAAAACGAACAAATCGATTCGAAAATTTGTGTGCTGAATTGCTGATTTCTTTCCATCCGTGGCACAAGCTTTGCTTTTACGGATGGGTACACCATTTACATATGTGAATTTTTTATGTTTTGTTAAAAATAATGATTAGAATTTAGAAGTTATTTTATCCTGCTGACTTATCAATGCCTCTTGCTGACTCACTATGTTTCAGAATGATCTTCACAGGGCGATGCAGAAGTCCCAGTCTGCATTGTCCCAACAGCTCATGATTCTATCTGCCACTTTGTTATGAAGTCTTTCACTTAATTATTTTTTCGAGATTAATGTGGTAGTTTCATACTAGGAATAGGTAGATATGTACCATAATTTTCGTTTCTAGGGCAATGTTTGTAGGCTAAATAATAATAAACAGGTACCTGTGTTGAAGGTAACAATTAGGCGAAATTATATCCCTAAATCATTCTCTACTAGCTAACTTTACAAGCTCTACCAGTAGGTACACTTGTTGATATCATTTTTTCCTCATTATTATCTTTATTGCCTTTGTTTCCACATTCATACAATCCTAAGAACGGCGCACAGAGTCCATTTATCCGGGAACAAACAGTGTTCCAATATTCTTGACAATGAGGCATGAAAGTTTGTTGTGGCGAATAATTTTATTGAACATCCTTCTTCAATACATTGTGCTAAATTTTGTCGTCATTTGAACAGCTAAATGTGTGTCCAAACATAGCAGACCATCACATCGATCGACGACCATGTATGGATACAGCAAAAACTCCGAATTCCATGTCCAAAACAAAGAGACAAACTGTACACTATACACTACTATGTATAAGGTTGGTTAGATTCTAGGAATATCAGAATAACCTGTTGCTCAAAAAAAGGTTAACACCCGACAACACAATACCAGAAACATAATTTCTACTCCTTGTATGAGCAACTTTCGGCTTGTATACAGGAAAACTTCCTCATTCTTAGACTAGCGGGTTACCACTGGACTAACCGTGCCCCCATCTGGACCTAATATCTGTGTTTCTTTAACTCGCTCCTGAAAGTTCATTCTAAGATGTATTATTGCTGTTTCTATTTTCCTTGTAATATTCTTTATTATTCAGTATTCTTTATCATTTTCTCCTCCTTTCCTCTTTCATTCCAGCTTTCCCCACTCTTTTTCTCTTCCTCTTTGCACCACAGAACAATAATAATAACATTGTTACTCGAGTTATTGTAGTACCTCCTCAGCTCCTCTTCAATAAACCAAGTGAATTTCTCCCTCCCTCCTCCGTTTTATCCTTCCTCCCTCCCTCTCATTCCTTCTCCTTATTTCTTTTCTCCTCTTTTTTATTCAATCTTACTGAAAATAACCTGAGTACAATTCTCCCTCCCTCTTTCCACCTTTGTCTGTGTCTCTTCTTCGTATATTTCTTTTCTTCTCAATCTTTCTCACCTCCCTCTCTCCAACTTACAAATAGCCTGGGTACATTTCTCTCCCATTCTTTCTTCCCTATTTTTTCTTATCCTCCTTTTTCTTTTTCTTCTTCTTCGTCTTCTTCTTCTTTTTTTTTCTTCTTCTCCTACTACTGTACTTTTTTCTTCAATTGTATTTGGGGTCGGTGTTACATTCTATCATCCTACCCTTCTTTCTTCTCTAATATTCTCCTTTTTCTTTTTCTTCGTCTTCTTCGTCTTCTTCTTCTTCTTCCTCTTCTTCTTCTTCTTCCTCTTCTTCTTCTCCTACTACTGTACTTTTTTCTTCAATTGTATTTGGGGTCGGTGTTACATTCTATCATCCTACCCTTCTTTCTTCTCTATTTTCCCATCCTTTTTCCTCCCAAGTCTTCCTCAATCTCTTCACCTTCCATCTACCTCTCTTGCCCTGTAGGACTAGTTGTTTAACTTTTTGATCTCTGTAACTTTCGTCTCTCCGCTCTACTTGCCCATCTCTGAATTTCCTCTTTTGTATTTTCTATTCTATTGCTACAAAAATCTAATACTCTCATATTTTCTGTCCTAATGACCCCTGTCCTTGATTCCTACCAGGCCATATTCAGGCTTTTATTTTGTCAAGGTATGGAGGCGAGAGTCCAGTGATGTAGGGTGAGGGTTTTCAAATGCAAAATAAGTCTTTCAACGTGGCAATTCTGCAAGATATTATTGCAGTATTTTCTGATGAAAAAACTTAATTGCTTGTTTTATTTGAAGTTCTAAATTACTTAGTTTCTTATTTATGCAGTCCTAGTAATACAGTTGCTAGGGCCTTGGGTTTATGGGAGTTCATTCATTACTTGTTTTAATTGAAGTTGTAAATTACTTATTTTGTTATTTATGCAGTCCCAGTAATACAGTTGCTAGGGCCTTGGGTTTATGGGAAGGTAAGGCGTTGCTTCTATCAGTGTCATGTATGCCTAGGGTAAATCAGCCTTAAAACGACTAGTAACATAAGTAGTAACTCTAGTAAGTGGTAATAGTCAATCTACTATCTTACCTGTCCAGAAACAGCCTATTATTTGTGAATCATTTAGGTCAGAATGATATCCCTTGCAGTAGAACACACCTGATTTACAGTTTCTAGGAACGCTATTTTCATTTGTGTGTAGTCACACGTTATATCGGCTACTACTTAATGTTTTATTTGAAGTTCTAAATTACTTAGTTTCTTATTTATGCAGTCCTAGTAATACAGTTGCTAGGGCCTTGGGTTTATGGGAAGGTAAGGCGTTGCTTCTATCAGTGTCATGTGTGCCTAGGGTAAATCAGCCTTAAAACGACTAGTAACATCAGTAGTAACTCTAGTAAGTGGTAATAGTCAATTTACTAACTTACCTGTCCAGAAACAGCCTATTATTCGTGAATCATTTAGGTCAGAATGACATCGCTTGCAGTAGAACACACCTGATTTACAGTTTCTAGGAACGCTATTTTCATTTGTGTGTAGTCACACGTTATATCGGCTACTACTTAATAATCCAGGTTCGCAGGTATACTACACTTTGATAGGTTGGTTGAAGCGTCTGGTCATGCCGTGTTGGTCTAATGTAAATCAGATTATGTCAAATGCAACAACACAAGCAACCATAAACAATTAACAAACTTCATCACGAGATCTTAGATAAAACTGCACAACTCACGAAGGTAATTGGGAGGTTTTGTATTCATTTCCGCTTTACATTAAGTAGTGGTGTGGTCTGCATTGAAGCTAGGGAGGTAATGCTGAAAAAAAGCGTCCGTCCAGGGAAAGTTTTCAGGGGTGGATTTCATCAATATTTTTTCAGCCCCTAGAAAGTCTTAAAAAAATGTACCTCGGTACCGCTTTCGCATTACTTCAAGGCACATTCTTTTACATCCATGTCTATCCAAGAACGGAAAAGTCAGGTTAGAAAATTTCCGCCCTCGGCCACAGAGGTAGGCAAAGCCTGTCAGGTTCCATTTGATTTGTATAGGCGTAAGAGTTTGGGGCTAAAAAGAAGGTTGGCGAAACCCACCCTAAAGAAGTTCTATGTTCTGGGCTTTTGGGACATACCGTACAAGGGTTGATAGCAGTCCTTTTGGACATACTGCCACACTGCATTATAAGTAGGAAGGTAGGTTGAGTCAGTAGGTACCTATACCTAACCATTAGGGAAGGTCATAGATGTGAACTTACCTACATTGGTTGGGTAAATAATAGGTTTACTCCTACCGTATTAAGTATCAAGGTTTGTTTATCTGACTGCATGTTACGTCAAAACTGACCTACCTTAAATAGGTACCTACATTATAGTAAAGCAGGTAAAGTCAATGCTAATCTCATGAAGAAACCATTATGCTAAATCTTAATTCATTTTAAATCTTGATAATAAACAAATTTAATAAAAATACAAATCTTTCAGTAATAAATTATTAAAATAATTAAGAGCACTTGATACATAATAATAAATTACAAGTTTTCAGTCCCTTTATAGCTAGCCCCTGATAATTTCTTTAGGGAACTAGGGTGGCCCTTGGGGCCCCCTAAAGCCCAATAATACTTACCAATGGTAGGTACCTGTTAGGTAAATATTTCTCGCAAATCTGCTATAGACGGCGGGAAAAATCATCCCTTAAAGCTCAAAGCAGCGTCCACACTTAGTGTCGTCGATCGACGCACGATCAACTCTGAGTTTGAAGTGTGGACGGAGCTTAAGAATGAATAGCTACTCATGCTGATCAAATCCCTGTACATAATTGTTCAAGTTGATACTTAAACACAACTTAAGGCCTTAAACTCTAATGAATCTGGTAAGATTGATGAGAAATTTTTCTGCATGCTAAATCTGGCAAGTTTCTTTCGGCTTTGTTTCTCAGCTTTTAACCTCCCCTATCATGGTGGCTTTTACCCTCCCCTCGATCGCTTTAACCTCCCCTTTTCTGCCTTCAACTCTCTCCTCCCTTCTTCTCCTCCTCCTAACTCCATCCCTTCTCTTCCTTTCCCATCCTACCCCCTACTCCAGAAATTTTCTCTCCTCCCTTTCTCATCTTTTACCCTCCCCTCTATCGCTTTTACCCTTCCTTTCTCCTCTTTTACCCTAACTTCTCCTCCCCTTCACCACCTTGAACCTCCCTTCTCCTCCTTTATCTCCACGTTCTCCTACACTTAACTGCATCCCCCTCTCTTCCTTCTATTCTCCCCTAACTCTATTCCCCCTCCTTTGAGTCCTTTGTCCCCTTCCCTCCCCTTCTTTCTCCCCCCCCTCTTCTTCTTTCTTCAACAACCCTTCTCCCTCTCCTCCTTATTCCTCCCCTACTTCTACTCTTCCTCCTTTGTCCCCCTCTCTCCATCTTCCCTCTCCTCTCCATCTCTTAAACTTTAGTTAAAGTTTAAAGGGATTTTGCTAGGGCGTACCGTAGCGTAGTGAAGACGCTCTTCTTTCTAGTTTAAGGTGAAAGTTTAAATCTGGTGTGAACTTTTCCATTTCAGCCCTTTTCTCGCGTTAGCATTTATCCCCTTGTAATATTCAAATTTATTGCACCGTGCTTCTAACCACCGATCTAACCTTTATACCCACCTCTATCTCACCTTTATACTTTTATATGTTTATCCTGATATTATACGTATGGTTAATGAAATTGATCCAGGGGTGGGTCGTTTTAAAGTTGGAAGGTTTATTTTTTATTTTAGAACTAAAATGACACTATGAACTCTAGATAGGCAGTCGTGATATACTTAGGTGCCTACCCAGAAATCACTTCACAAAGTTGGATCCTATTATTTAATATTGGATGTATCGAACATAACATCTATAGTTCTATAGGTATGACTACAAATATTTGGAAGCATTATCCCTACCTATTCATAATATTGTGAAACGTTAGGGTAAATCTTACCATAAATAACGTGTAATCTCTCTCTCTCTCTCTCTCTCTCTCTCTCTCTTCCCCTATGTACCTATATCTTTCTTTTGTGCTTAAATACATACCTATTCTAGGTATGTAAATTATAATTGGAATTTGGATTGTTTATTGACACTTAGGTACCTATTAAAAGTATTAAATATGTCCATTAAATTGTTTAAGAGTACTCTACTCATTTGCCTATCTCTATTAATTTGCCTGAAAAAAATCGTTTTGGGGTCAACTGTACTTATTTTTTAACAAAGGTTCGTTTGTTTTTTGTTTCAGATTGTGGATCCTCATTTGAGAAATATGTTCATTCCTATATTTTTAAATTGTTGGTTAGCGAAAAAATCTTTAGAAAATATGTTTGTAAGTATTTCACCTTTCGTTATTTCTATTTTAAGTACCTATTTTGAAGTTTTGAAGTTATTTGTACCTTATTTATAATGTCTTCGGAAAAGACAAAACTTATATTATGCCAAAGGCCAAAGGTATACCTATGTATGACCTATGACAAATTACAATTGTGCCTACTAACTTGGAAAACGAACAAATCGATTCGAAAATTTGTGTGCTGATCTGCTGATCTCTTCCCATCCGTGGCACAAGCTTTGCTTTTACGGACGGGTACACCATTTACATATGTGAATTTATTGTTTTGTTAAAAATTAATGATTAGAATTTAGAAGTTATTTTATCCTGCTGACTTATCAATGCCTCTTGCTGACTCACCATGTTTCAGAATGATCTTCACAGGGCGATGCAGAAGTCCCAGTCTGCATTGTCCCAACAGCTCATGATTCTATCTGCCACTTTGTTATAAGGTTGATAGCAGTCCTTTTGGACATAGGTACTGCCACACTGCATTATAAGTAGGAAGGTAGGTTGAGTCAGTAGGTACCTATACCTAACCAACTAACCATTAGGAAAGGTCATAAATGTGAACTTACCTACATTGGTTGGATAAATAATAGGTTTACTCCTACCGTATTAAGTATCAAGGTTTGTTTATCTGACTGCATGTTACGTCAAAACTGACCTACCTTAAATAGGTACCTACATTATAGTAAAGCAGGTAAAGTCAATGCTAATCTCATGAAGAAACCATTATGCTAAATCTTAATTCATTTTAAATCTTGATAATAAACAAATTTAATAAAAATACAAATCTTTCAGTAATAAATTATTAAAATAATTAAGAGCACTTGATACATAATAATAAATTACAAGTTTTCAGTCCCTTTATAGCTAGCCCCTGATAATTTCTTTAGGGAACTAGGGTGGCCCTTGGGGCCCCCTAAAGCCCAATAATACTTACCAATGGTAGGTACCTGTTAGGTAAATATTTCTCGCAAATCTGCTATAGACGGCGGGAAAAATCATCCCTTAAAGCTCAAAGCAGCGTCCACACTTAGTGTCGTCGATCGACGCACGATCAACTCTGAGTTTGAAGTGTGGACGGAGCTTAAGAATGAATAGCTACTCATGCTGATCAAATCCCTGTACATAATTGTTCAAGTTGATACTTAAACACAACTTAAGGCCTTAAACTCTAATGAATCTGGTAAGATTGATGAGAAATTTTTCTGCATGCTAAATCTGGCAAGTTTCTTTCGGCTTTGTTTCTCAGCTTTTAACCTCCCCTATCATGGTGGCTTTTACCCTCCCCTCGATCGCTTTAACCTCCCCTTTTCTGCCTTCAACTCTCTCCTCCCTTCTTCTCCTCCTCCTAACTCCATCCCTTCTCTTCCTTTCCCATCCTACCCCCTACTCCAGAAATTTTCTCTCCTCCCTTTCTCATCTTTTACCCTCCCCTCTATCGCTTTTACCCTTCCTTTCTCCTCTTTTACCCTAACTTCTCCTCCCCTTCACCACCTTGAACCTCCCTTCTCCTCCTTTATCTCCACGTTCTCCTACACTTAACTGCATCCCCCTCTCTTCCTTCTATTCTCCCCTAACTCTATTCCCCCTCCTTTGAGTCCTTTGTCCCCTTCCCTCCCCTTCTTTCTCCCCCCCCTCTTCTTCTTTCTTCAACAACCCTTCTCCCTCTCCTCCTTATTCCTCCCCTACTTCTACTCTTCCTCCTTTGTCCCCCTCTCTCCATCTTCCCTCTCCTCTCCATCTCTTAAACTTTAGTTAAAGTTTAAAGGGATTTTGCTAGGGCGTACCGTAGCGTAGTGAAGACGCTCTTCTTTCTAGTTTAAGGTGAAAGTTTAAATCTGGTGTGAACATTGATGAGAAATTTGTCTGCATGCTAAATCTGGCAAGTTTCTTTCGGCTTTGTTTCTCAGCTTTCAACCACCGCTATCATGGTGGCTTTTACCCTCCCCTCGATCGCTTTAACCTCCCCTTCTCTGCCTTCAACTCTCTCCTCCCTTCTTCTCCTCCTCCTAACTCCATCCCCTCTCTTCCTTTCCCATCCTACCCCCTACTCCAGAAATTTTCTCTCCTCCCCTTTCTCATCTTTTACCCTCCCCTCTATCGCTTTTACCCTCCCTTCTCCTCTTTTACCCTCCCGTCTCCTCCCCTCCTCCCCTTCACCGCCTTGAACCTCCCTTCTCCTCCTTTATCTCCACGTTCTCCTACACCTAACTGCTTCTCCTCTCTTCCTTCTATTCTCCCCTACCTCTATTCCCCCTCCTTTGAGTCTTTTGTCCCCTTCCCTCCCCTTCTTTCTCCCCCCCTCTTCTTCTTTCTTCAACAACCCTTCTCCCTCTCCTCCTTATTCCTCTCCTACTTCTACTCTTCCTCCTTTGTCCATCTACTCTTCCTCCATCTTCTCTCTCCTCTCCATCTCTTAAACTTTAGTTAAACTTTAAAGGGATTTTGCTAGGGCGTACCGTAGCGTAGTGAAGACGCTCTTCTTTCTAGTTTAAGGTGAAAGTTTAAATCTGGTGTGAACTTTTCCATTTCAGCCCTTTTCTCGCGTTAGCATTTATCCCCTTGTAATATTCAAATTTATTGCACCGTGCTTCTAACCACCGATCTAACCTTTATACCCACCTCTATCTCACCTTTATACTTTTATATGTTTATCCTGATATTATACGTATTCTATCTGGATTTGGTTAAAAAGATAAAAAGTATATAAAATACGTTTTGATAACTTTGACGATCCCTTTTCTTTTTATCCTTTCTCTCGCTCCCTCGTTTCTTTCTCTCTCTCTCTCTTTCTCTCTCTCTCTCTCTCTCTCTCTCTCTCTCTCTGTCTGTCTGTCTGTCTGTCTCTCTCTCTCTCTTTCTCTCTCTGTATTGCCTTTTCCTCTTTCCATTTCTTTTCGATCTCTCTCCTTTCTCCTCTCTTTTGTATCTTTCCTCTCTCTCTCTCTCTCGCTCCCTTCGTCTCCACCTCTCCTATCTCACTTTCAGACCAGACCAGGATTCAAACCAAGCAACTCCAAATCGAGCAAACTTGCTGTTCGACCTATGAGAAAGACTCCATAATCCAGCGGAAAGTATAAAAAAAAGCTCAATATTGTTCCTCTCCCATAGCTTGCCCTATTCATCGATACCCTTGTTTTTCCCTCCTAAAAAAGTTTGAGCGGAACTCGAACTTTTTGCCTGCAGAGAAGAAAACTTGTTCTTGTTCATTGCTCTCAAACAAAAACCCAACTTTCACCTACTTTTTAAAAATATTTATGAAAATAGGTAAAACAAACTTGATAAAAAAAAATGATGTGGAGAGAAGTAAAAGTGGAGAAATATAGGTCGAAAGCGCGCGAGAAAAAGGCAAAATGTGAAGGGATAATGAAAATAGAGCAAGGAAGATAGGGAGAGAAAAAGAATAGAGATTGTGAGAGTCAGAATGGAAGAGAAAACATTAATATTCATGCCACACATACAACGTTAAGTTAAATAAACAAAACAGTTGAAGCTTTCAGTGTAAACAACTTGAAGAGGGTGGAAAAAAGATCAAGAAGAAGAAGAAGAAGAAGAAGATGAAGAGGAAGACGAAGAAGAAAAAGAACAACAAGAAGAGGATGAAGAAGACGAAGAAGAAGAAGAAGAAGAAGACGAAGAAGAGAAAGAACAACAAGAAGAGGGAGAAGAAGAAAGTGTGAAGAAGTGAAAACAAGATAATATAACAACAACAACAACAATAAGAGATAGGAATAAGTACAATAGCAACAAAGGAAGCAACAGTAGACGACAAAATTAGTACAACACTAGCAGAAATTGCATGTGTAAGATAAGCAAATAGAGAAATGTTAGTTGGGGAAAAGAAGATTTTTTTTTGTAAAAACAATGAAAAGAAAATACGAACATAAAAGGCTCTAAAAAGCAACTAGTAGAAACTTAACAAGGAATGTTTTAAGATGGTGAAATTGGTTACATAGACTGAGCTACGTTCTGTCGAGTGCGTAAATAGAATGAGAACAAACAACTTATGAAAATCTCATGTTAACCCCCGCTGTAAATCTCATGTTAACCTTGAAATCTCGTGTAAGAATAAACTCATATTATGACCTTGAACTGATGTAACCTTGACCTTGGACTTAGGTACATTGAAAAGAAAATACGAACATAAAAGGCTCTAAAAAGCAACCAGTAGCAATTTTAACAAGGAATACCATAAGATGGTAAGAATGGTTACATAGACTGAGCTACGTTGTGTAGAGATGTAATAAAATGAGAACAACGTCTGAAAATCTCATGTTAACGTTGAAATCTCGTGTAAGAATAAACTCATATTATGACCTTGAACTGATGTAACCTTGACCTTAGACTTAGGTTCGTAACTTTAGACTCATGCGACCTTGAATTTGTGTAACCTTAAACTTATGTTACACCTATGTAACCTTAAACTCATGTGATCTAGAACTTATGTAACCTTGAACTCATGTAACCTTGAACTCATGTGATCTAGATCCTACGTAACCTTGAACTCATGTGACTTTGAACTTACGTAACCTTGAATCCTTGTGAACTTGAACTCATATGACCTTGAACTGATATGACCTTGAACCGAAGCGCCCTTGATCTTACTTAACCTTTAACTCAAGACCTTGAACTCCTAATATGACCTTGAATTTACGTAACCATAAACTTATATGACCTCGACGTTTGCATGTGATCTAGAACTTACGTAATCTTGAACTCATGTAACCTTGAACTCATGTGACTTTGAACTTACGTAACCTTGAATCCTTGTGAACTTGAACTCATATGACCTTGAACTCCTAATATGACCTTGAATTTAAGTAACCTTGAACCGAAGCGCCCTTGATCTTACTTAACCTTTAACTCAAGACCTTGAACTCCTAATATGACCTTGAATTTAAGTAACCCTGAACTTATATGACCTTGAACCGAAGCGCCCTTGATCTTACTTAACCTTTAACTCAAGACCTTGAACTACTAATATGACCTTGAATTTACGTAACCATAAACTTATATGACCTTGAACTCATGTGACTTTGAACTTACGTAACCTTAAATCCATGTGAACTTGAACTCATATGACCTTGAATTTAGGTAACCTTGAACTTATATGACCTTGAACCGAAGCGCCCTTGATCTTACATAACCTTTAACTCAAGACCTTGAACTCCTAATTTGACCTTGAATTTAAGTAACCCTGAACTTCTAAGACCTTGAACCGAAGCGCCCTCGATCTTACTTAACCTTTAACTCAAGACCTTGAACTCCTAATATGACCTTGAATTTACGTAACCATAAACTTATATGACCTCGACGTTTTGCTTGCAGTGTATGTGGTATCCAGCATTTCCAGCGGGCAGGTCACCGTCATCTGAACCTGTTCCAGGCTACCTACTACGTGGTTGTTACCTTCTCCACTGTCGGGTACGGGGACTTTGTGCCTGATATTTGGCCGTCCCAGCTCTACATGGTCATAATGATATGCGTCGCCTTGATAGTGCTTCCTACTCAGGTAAGTGGGCTTTTTATAACCTGGGTGATCCATTTGGTAATGGTAAGTACCTACTTTGTCAGGAACTGGTGCTTTGAATGTCGTAAATCGCTTGATTCAAGATGAACCTTTGGTTTTCAACTTTTCATTAATAGGAGGGTAATTTTGTATGAACGCCTGGTAGCTTAGTGATTATGCAATGTGCAATACATAAAAAATGAAATCCTTGATAGCCTGAACTGTTGGTTTAATCTTATTTGAAGTTCATGATGACATTGTTGACCGCTTTTTGAACGTTTTTCATATTCTTATGCGATTGCGCAATAGGTTAAAGAACCTTTCAACTCGAGACTGTAAAACTGGGGCTTATTCTAACCTAACAACGTTACGCTATGCTCTACATACTTAATATACATCTACCTAGTCTAGGGGGCAACTTTGCCATATCATACGCACTATTTACTCTGCAGGATACAGCGTGGGGGGAAAGAGCAAAGCATCTAAGCGAAAGTAATTAATTATTCGGCAATTTGTCTGACAAGTCAGCGAAGTCACTAGCTAACTCTGGGTGTGGATATACGTTTTCACAAACATGGAAAAAAAAATCCCCCTCCGTTTCCTTGACTTTCACTTTTCCCGTTTTTTCCCTGTTTTTCCAGCAGTTCTCATTAATTAATCATTTTAAGGATTTTGCTTTCTCCCTTCTCTTCCCCCTCTCAGGAGGCCACCTTTCCCCCTCTCTCCCCTACTAACACATCATCCGCTAATAATTCATTCTGATTCCAAAATCCTAAATGTACACACGGGAATAATTTACGAGGAAAAAAAGTTCACATGAAGGGATCAGAGATCATTGTGAAAGAGAATGATTCATACGTGGAATTCTATGAAGGTCTGTTTTACTTCAATTCAAGATAGTCCGTTGTTCACAGTGACTTTGTTTTACACTGCAAAACATTCGAGACGAATTGACATTAAATTCCTTCTCAGCTTAGAAATTTTTTCAATAGAAAGGTCACATGAAGGGATCAGGGATCATTGTGAAAGAGAATGATTCATACGTGGAATTCTATGAAGGTCTGTTTTACTTCAATTCAAGATAGTCTGTTGTTCACAGTGACTTTGTTTTACACTGCAAAACATTCGAGACGAATTGACATTAAATTCCTTCTCAGCTTAGAAATTTTTTCAATATCAACTATTTTCGCATCAATAAAGGAGCCAACTAGAAAGGCAAAGGCAGTACCTACATAGGAGACGACAACATTTTTTCAAGCTTTTAAGATATTTATAAAAGGCTGTCAGAGGAAAAGGATAGCCAATTAGCCATTTTTTTTTGTATTTATGTATGGTTCACTGCAGGCTGAGCATTCGTTCTCACATTTTCAATCATAGGTAGATAGGTACGTTAGTCATGTTCGTTAGAAGATGCTCAAGAATTTATTAGAAAAATAAACATGTCCCAAATAGGTGAATAAATTGGAGCCACACACTAGAATGAGCATTGAACTTTGATTAGCATTAGACAAACTAGGGAGGTACTTGACATGTTGTAGGTATTTAGGACAGGCCCCCGTATCCAGGATTTTATTAAGGGAGGGGGGTAAGATTTCAAACAGTGATGTTCCGGGGGGGATGCTCCAAATTTTTGGAGTGCGCCCCATAGTAAAGGAGCAAAAATGAAATCCCTGGGCTAGGGCCGTCTCCAGGATTCTGTTGAGGACCCCAGAGTCCAGACATTGATTCAGGATGGGGGGGGGGTGTTTAGGCCCCCCTAAATACAACCCCGACTTAGGGAGATATTTGTTTAAATTTTAAAGCGCTAGGCCGCGGGTTCGATTCCCGCCCGGGGCGGATTTTATCCTGATGGGATAATGTTCGTTCTCGGAACGGCTGGCTTTCTCCTATCCTGTCTTCCTTCTCTCTTGGATTTCAGGACGATAAGACCTTGGCAGTTACAGTTCCTTCTATCAAACCTCAAAAAAAAAAAAAAAAAAAAAAAACCTATAATTTTTTTTTAATAAAATTAATTTTGCACTTACAGTTCCCTCTGTCAAACCTCATTAAAAAATAATAATAATAATAATAAATTTTAAACTTATAACTCTCGGTCCCCCCTTAATAACGTCCCTGGATTAGGGAGATATTTATTTAAACATCAGAATTTACCTCTCTGTGACTCCCTAAATTCGGTCCTGATTTAGGTAGATATTTACTTAAACATGGAATTCACTTCGTTCGTTTTTTTCCAGTTCGAGCAACTTGCCTTCACGTGGATGGAGAGACAGAAACTGGGTGGTTCATACTCTTCACATCGTGCCCAATCCGAGAAGCATGTGGTCGTCTGTAGCACCACCCTGCATGCAGACACCATCATGGACTTTCTCAACGAGTTTTATGCACACCCACTATTACAGGTACGTATTACCCTATCACCCAGTTTTTTTTTTTAGTTTGATAGAGTTAACTTGTAGGCCAGCCAGTCACGATCAGGTTCACCTGACCAAGTCCGCCTGTCAGGTCTATCTGATAGTGTGTGTGCTCATCAGGTATCATGTAGATCTGACCGGCGGACCTTTTGAGCCGTACCTATCAGCTCTAGGTCTACCTAAGAGTGAGTGGCTGGCCTTACAACGGAGGTCTTATTGTCCCGAAAACGAAAAGAGGAAAGCAAGATAGGAGAAAGACGGCCGTTCCGAGAGCGAACCTTATTTAGTTTTTCTAGGCGGAACATCGATTCATCGAACTTTATCTGTTTAGGACTAAAGTTCGCCCCTGGCGGGAATCTGGATGCGAATCCGTTAGTCTCCAGACTAATTAGGTTGGCTAGGTACCTAGTTTTGAAACATGAAATCCACGTGACAATTTGGATGTTTGAAAACTACCTAGTTAGAAACAAACTCATTGTCACAAGCTCTCGGCTCAAGCCAAGGAGGTTTCTTAACGATGAAAAAAATAAATACAATAAGTGAAGCACTTTTTATTCATCTATGATCGCCATTTTTGTAGACAAGGTCAAATGTCCATTCAAATGGACATTGAGCGCGAAGAGGTTATGACAAAATTCGCCCCTGGCGGGAATCTGAATGCCAATCTGTCATCCTCCAGACTAGGTAATTAGTTTGGCTAGGTACCTGGTACCTAGTTTTGAAACATGAAATCCACGTGACAATTTGGATGTTTGAAAACTACCTAGTTAGAAACAAACTCATTGTCACAAGCTCAGAAGTTGTCACTGTTTCTTCCTACTTACCAGGAAACTTTGAGACATTGTCTTTCCTCTAAAACAAAACTTAAGTATCTACCTGATAATTGAAACTTACTAAGTGATGTTCTGAACTTTTCTTTGTGTCAATATGATCTGCTCTACGTCGCTTTAAAAACGTCCAAAACTTAAATGAAAGTTAAAGTTTTTAAAAAAGGTCAAAGGCCAAACTTTCTTTAGGATGGTAAAAATAGACAATTTGATATAAATAAATTGAAGAGTCGTAAAAATAAAAGAGAAAGCTAAAAATGAGTTTTCAGTTTCATAAAAGAGAAAGCTAAAATGATAATTTTGGAGCGAAAGAACGGAAATCTGGGTTGAAAATTTCACCTCATTTTATTCAGGTGATGAAAGAAAGCTATTCTTCGACCTCTAAGTCTAGTGTATTTTTATTATTATTATTATTATTATTATTATTTTTATAGTCAAGCTTACCTACCTCCATTTTCTATTGCAGACCTAATTCTTTCAATCATACCGATTGATTACTCTTTTTATTTTTAAAATGGTAATTTAAAAAAATTAAATCGAGAATTAACACGGATTAAATTGTTTTAAAAAATAAAATTTGAGGATTTTTTGTATCAAACGGACCCGACAACTTTCGCTTTAGATTACTCTTTTTATTTTTAAAATGTTAATTTAAAAAATAAATCGAGAATGAAACGGATTAAATTGTTTTAAAAAATAAAATTTGAGGATTTTTTGTATCAAACGGACCCGACAACTTTCGCTTTCTTTTTTGTTTACTATATTTGCAATGTTGCCAGATGGCTCCTGTGATGTTTCGCTCACTGTACAGATTTCTATGCTCAATGAGTATTGCTCATTCAACATTCAGTCATTCCATTCGAAGTTTATTTTTATTATTATTTTTTTTTTTTTTAACCGTTTCACCTTTTTGACGAATACTGATTTATTAATCCATCCCATTTTTCTCATTGGGTGAAATATTTTTTGTTCTATGGGATTTATGTACCTATGTGCATTTTTTACGATCTCATTTTTTTTTTTTTCAATTCTAGTCATAATCACTGATTTTTTCCCCATGGTAATTATTTAATTATTAGTTTTGTGAACTGAAAAATTCACTCAGAATAAGGATCTCTACAAGAGAAACCTGATTAGACCCGACTTTTAACAACAAAGTTCCTTTCCGGTAAATATTATGTAGGTAAGTTCTCCAAATTTCATCAAAATGGGACTAATCGTTCGGAAGTTTAAATTTCATGAAACAAATATTAACTTAAAGTATTCAAAAAATCAAATGCAAAATATTCGTATTCGAACTTGCTCCATTTAGGTACTTTTAATAAAATTCTCAAAATTAAATTCTTCAGTATTAGATTTATGTTATGCTCACCCAAAGCGTAATTTCCAAAGTGTTGTTCATTCATAGTTATGCTCGTACTGGCAACACTGTTAATCTCTTTTGTTTACAAAATGCACCATATGGCGTTGTATGGTGGCGCGCTCTCATGGCTGTTTGGAGAAGGTTGTGTTATATTAGAGCGAAAAACTTTGTGCGTAAAGTGAATGAATGAACTACCTTTGTACCTACTTGTATATTAAAATTATCTTTCACGTCCTTTCATCCTTTCAAACTTAGGTACTTAGTAGGTACCTACATTTCTGTTTTCTGAATGATATGTCTCTCTGAAATAAAGATAGATATTCTGTGTATAGCGTACCTAAGTATGTATAGCGAAGTTATACCTACCTATTTTTTTTACTTTCTATTATTTTTTTCCTTCCCAGTAAAGAGCTGTAAAAAAAGTTCTAAGAGGAAGAAAATATTAGCGGTGTAGGTAGTAGTTATTCTTAACAAAATCTAATTTCCTTCATACCTTCGTATAAACTGCACAGGCAAAATTTAATTACTCTACTTTCGGATCCCTCTCTCTTTCCCTCCTCGTTTCTATCTTTCTCTTCCTCCTTCTCTCTTTTTCTCTCTCTCCCTCTCTTTCTATCTTTCTCTTCCTCCTTATCTCTTTCCGCTTCTCTCTCTCCCTCTTTCTATCTTTCTCTCCTTCTTTTCCAAACATCCAACCAGATACCTTCTGCTCGAGCTAATTTTTCAAACTTTTTTCCTTCGCTCTTTCTCCCGTCCTTTATTCTTTTGTCTCTCCGTCTCCTATCTTTCCTCCTACCTGTTTCTCTTTTTCCTCTCTCTCTCTCTCTCTCTCTCTCTCTCTCTCTCTCTCTTCGTACCCTCACTTCCGCTCTCATTCACTGCTGTGTGTGGTATTCTCCTATCTTTTCTTCTCTTCTCTTTCTTTTCCCTCTCTTCCTCTTCCCTTCCTCATCTCTTTTCACTTTGCTGTGTGTGCTCTTCTCTTTCTTCCTCCCTTTCTCTTCCCTCCCTCCGCTCTCTCTCTCTCTTCGTACCCTCACTTTCGCTCTCATTCACTGCTGTGTGTGCTATTCTCCTTTCTTTTCTTCTCTTCTCTTTCTTTTCCCTCTCTTCCTCTTCCCTCCCTTCTTTCTCTATCTCTCTCTTTCTCTCTCATTCTGTGTGTGTTCTTCTCTCTTCTGTTTTCTATTTCCTTCTCTTCTTCTCTGTTTTTGTTGTTGTCGTGTGTTGTTGTAGCGGCTTTAGCTATAGCCGAAAGATGATGACGAAATAGATATCTCTTCTATCATCTTCTATCATTTTATTTAGTCCTCTATTTTTATATATATATTTATATATTTCTATTCTTTTCTGTTCACAGAACTATGTTTATTTATATATTTCTATTCTTTTCTGTTCACAGAACTACTACGTGGTTCTCCTGTCGCCCATGGAGCTGGACACCACCATGAGGATGATCCTGCAGGTTCCCATCTGGGCGCAGAGGGTTATCTACATCCAGGGTTCTTGTCTGAAGGATGGCGACCTTGCCCGGGCTAGAATGAACGAAGCAGAGGCTTGCTTTGTACTGGCTGCCCGGAACTATTCTGATAAGACTGCCGCTGTAAGTTGGTTAATCTGTGCGCTATATATCACCAAAGTATGGAAAAGTACAATTCTATATTCTGATCTTATCGTTTTGCTATACTTCAAGGCAAATTCTTTTACGTCCGTGTCTCTATGTATGTAAGAACAGGAAAGTTTGGGTGGAAAATTTCCGTCCTTCCTCGGATTCGAACCCAGGACCTCTGGGTTGAGAGTCAGTGCTCTTGACCACTCGGCCACAGGAGTGCTCAAACCATATTGTGATCTAATTCGTTCAAATTCAAAATTCTTCTTTTCCTTGGGTCAAATTTAATCCGCTTGCACACTAGGGTAAATCAGGGGAACGACATATTAATGTGTATCAGTGTACCACAATTAAAACTAAAATAAAATGCTTTCTTTCATGATAGGACGAGCACACCATATTGAGGTCATGGGCCGTGAAGGACTTCGCCCCGGACGTGCCTCAGTATGTGCAGATATTTCGGCCGGAGAACAAGCTGCACGTGAAATTCGCCGAGTTTATCGTGTGCGAGGATGAACTCAAGTATGCGCTGCTGGCCAACAACTGTACGTGTCCTGGTGCCTCTACCCTAGTTACTTTACTCTTGCATACCAGTCGGGGACAGTAAGTATGAGCCTTCCAAGTCGGTCTGCGGACAGATAGATACTTAATTAACTATTTTGTAACTAAGAAAAGGGTTCTTAAATTAATAATAGAAAATGAAGCCAATTAAAGAAGAAGAAAAGAAAATCGTAAGCTGGTCGATAGAACTTGGATTGCTCTAGATCAGGAGATGAATACCTTCACCGAACGGAGATAAATCGGAGATTTTACTAATGGGAATTTTCCATCTAAAAAGAAGTCATTGATTTGAATTGATAGTTCTATAGTTACAGATTCCAAATGATTTAAAATGCAAGTCTATTTTAACCCCTTTAAATTTAGAATTATCTATTTAATAACTCCTTTTTGTTGCAATAAAAAAATCTTTCATCAGCAAAATCTCCAATAAAGCCTTTTGTTAAACCCGCCAAGGGACTTTCTATTGGAAACCTCTGATTTCGAGATAGGCACAAAATAAATGATAGTGTTTATTGTTTTAGAGGCTTCTACATGAAAGCTAAGCTAACGTTTATTTTATCGTGCGTGCCAATACTCTAGAACCTAGAACCCTACCCCTTTTTAGAAAGCTCGGAACTACATCCTGTTTCCACATTGCGTGTGTACCTTTTACCAAGATACCTGTCTATTAGGGTACATTATTAACGCAACGTAAATTTACTAAAGGTATCTCTCTTTTCCCTTATTTTCTCTCTCTCTCTCTCTCCCTTTCTTATCCTCTCCTCTCCTTTTCTTCCCTTTCTTATTCTCTCCTCTCCTCCCTTTCTCTTTTTCCCTCCCCTCTTCGTACACATCTCTCCTTTCCTTCCTCTCTTTGCCTCTCTCCTTTCTTTCCTCCTTCTCTCTTGTCACTCTTTCTTCTTCTCCTCCTTCTTGTTCTCTATCTCACCATTCTTCTTCTCCTGCTCCTCCTTCTTCTTCTTCTTCCTCACTTTCTTTTCCTCCTTCACGCATCTTTTTTTTTTGTATTTTTCCTCTTCTTCTTTACGTCATTCTTCGGTTAAAGAAACAATCAAATACATACCAACGTTCCTCCTTGTGTTCCACAGGGAAGGTCAAATCTCCCAGGAGGAGTGGCACCGTCTGTACGGGCGCTGTTCCGGGAACGAAATCTACCACATCCTCCTGGCCGACTCCCGGTTCTTCGGCGAGTAGAAGAAAAAAAAATCTTTCATCAGCAAAATCTCCAATAAAGCCTTTTGTTAAACCCGCCAAGGGACCTTCTATTGGACATCTGATTTCGAGATAAGCACAAGATAAATGATAGCGTTTATTGTTTTAGATGCTTCTACATGAAAGCTAAGCTAAGCTGACGTTTATTTTATCGTGCGTGCCAATACCCTAGAACCTAGAACCCTACCCCTTTTTAGAAAGCTCACAACTACATCCTGTTTCCACATTGCGTGTGTACCTTTACCAAGATACCTGTCTAATAGGGTACATTATGTATTAACGCAACGTAAATTTCTAAAGGTATCTCTCTTTTTCCCTTATTTTCTCTCTCTCTCTCTCTCACTCACTCTCCCTTTCTTATTCTCTCCTCTCCTCCCTTTCTCTTTTTCCCTCCCCTCTTCGTAAATATCTCTCCTTTCCTTCCTCCCTTTGCCTCTCTCCTTTCTTTCCTCCTTCTCTCTTGTCACTCTTTCTTCTTCTCCTCCTTCTTGTTCTCCATCTCATTATTCTTCTTCTTCTTCTGCTCCTTCTTCTTCCTCACTTTCTTTTCCTCCTTCAGGCATCTTTTTTTTTGTATTTTTCCTCTTCTTCTTCACGTCATTCTTCGTTTAAAGAAACAATCAAATACATACCAACGTTCCTCCTTGTGTTCCACAGGGAAGGTCAAATCTCGCAGGAGGAGTGGCACCGTCTGTACGGGCGCTGTTCCGGGAACGAAATCTACCACATCCTCCTGGCCGACTCCCGGTTCTTCGGCGAGTACGAAGGCAAATCCTTCACGTACGCTAGTTTCCATTCGCACCGCAAGTATGGCGTAGCGCTAGTAGGCGTTCGGCCCGCCGAGTTACCTGAGTTCTACGAGGATACGATACTTCTCTTCCTTCACCACTTTTACCACCTCGCCTTTTCCTCTCTCGTCCCTCTTCCTTCTCCTTATATCTCTCTCCTCTTTCCTCTCTTTCATTCCTCTTTCCCTTCTACCTCCTCTCTGCCTTCTCCTCATATCTCTCTCCCTCTTCTTCCTTCTTTGATGCCTTTCCTCCTGTTACCCTCTTCTTTCTCCCGTCCTCCTCCTTCTCCTCCCTCCCTTCTTCGCCGCTTTCTTCATCCTACCCTCTTCATTCTCCTCTGTCTTTCCTCTCCAGTCTTTTCCTGCATCCCGCGACTCCGCCATTCTGTGTTTTCCTGTAGTGCTGGTAATGCTGACCTGTAAAATGCGAATTTTGAAAACATATTTTTTCTTTCCTGTTATCTGAATTGTGTTTGTACTGTTACAAAAAAAAAAAAAAAAAATGATGTAGGTACCTTACCTACCTATTATTAGGTAGGTATAACCTAGTGTAAATTTACAATTTTATTTCTTTTCTTGTAGTCGTGACCTGTTCTAATTTTAATACTTTTGGTACCTAGGTTTTTATTTGTATTTAAGTATTTTTAACCTATTATTTTCCATAAATCATTGAATATTCCATAATTATGGTAATTACAGGACAATCATACAAAAATCACCTCCATAATCCCTAGGTAGTGACATGGAGTGCAGAAGGTACTAAAATTACCTCTCCCCGCCCCCCAACTTAAATATTTTTTTATTCTTATATCTTTTATCTACGGGCCTGCGAAACGAAATGAACGAATGAATGTTTTTCATTGCTTCACTTTACTCTATTTTTCCTAATATAAATTCCAATTCCACAGCCTGTTTATTATCTTTTAATTATCTCGATGCAAGAATAATATTATTATAGTACCACGAATACTCATTTGCACTGGTGACACTGGTGTATATCTCACCCCCACAGCCCTGGCCATTTAGGGGCCCCGAGGGCCCTAAATAGACAATAATCATCTGTCTATAGTTTGGAGCATCCCTCTTGTCAATCCACTTTTGACCCACAGGGGGCCTAAAGGGAAATGGTTGCGGGGCGGTGCGAGGGAGTAGATATACGCCAGTAGTCATTCGATTTAGAATTTTAGATTACAGTAGGTTATAGATAGGTGCCTACACTTTGGGTGATAGGTGAAAGCTTTTTACTAGATTTTATGTTAATGTAGGTACCTCATTCATTATGTACCTAACTGCATACCTATAATTTTTAAACAGGTGTAGGTACCCATTCGCTTTCAGTAGGAATCCTTGTCCTAGCTTAGTAAGTGTAGGAATAGTCCAAAAAAGTACAAGTAGCTTGTACTTTTCATAGTGCCTAAATATGTCTTGGAAATTATAATCGTGTAGTGAATCTATCGTTTAAAATTTAGCTTTCTTTCTAATTTCTAACGAGTTTGAAGGCTCAATGGGTGTTTTTTTTTTTTCAAATGGACTTCCGATCTGGGGGATCTAACCAAGGAGGGAAAATACCCAAAATGTGGGTACCTTAGGTACCTACCTATACCTAGTGGGTATTGTCCTTATGACGTGACGGCAAAATTGAATTTTCAAAGAGGGGAAGGAATCAAGGGATCTGTATTATTGGCTTTTTTATTTTTAAAGATGGGTGTTTTACCGCCGTATTTATTTCATGGTAATGAAACAACTTCTGCATAGGCTCATGTGGTCTGTGTCGTAGCATGGCCATCCCGTAGTATATCTCTCATCTTATCTTGTATCTAATCTTGGCCATGTTTCAGTATTGTCAAAAATATTAAGTGATGAATAGACATCAACCAAAATTGTCTCGTTAACTGAACTCGTTAGCGTTATTTGGCGAAAATTTTCTGCACAAGCGATGCACATGAGTTCAATTAACGGGACGCTAATTTTGGTAGCAAAAACTCTCTATTGCCACAACAATTAATTTACATATATCTACAGATGAAAATCACCAAGGACGACATGTGGATTCGAACCTACGGTCGTCTGTATCAGAAGCTGTGCTCAACCACGTGTGAGATTCCTATTGGTATCTACCGAACTCAGGATATGTCCAGCATTGAATCTCCTCAGGTTAGTTGACATCTCCACTAACTGATCCTTATAGTAACCTATTCACCCACTTGTATTACATTCGACCTTTATTTTATAGAGATTCGACCTTTATTTTATACCTTGAGTAGGTAATGTAGGTTTGGTACTTTCTGCTAGACAGTATTCAATCCTTCGTTTTGTATCTTAACTTATTGATTTGACATTATTCTTTTAATTTTAAACTATGTATATTTTATTACAGTGATTAATTTTATTTTTTTAATTTAATACTTACCTCATTAAGTTAGTTAATACCTCCTACACATTACATAATTGGACAAGGCGCCTGTGTCCATTTTGGTATTTTTGGGCGCAATTGAGTTATGCATATCAGTGAAAAGCTGGCGTCAAGCTCTATCCATTCTATAAAATTTCATTTTATTTTATAAAATTTACACCTACTTTGTAACAAATACCTACTTAAGACCTTGTTTAGACTGTGGGAGTAAAGGGACTTTCCAGTCTCATTCTTGCAGTATAAACAGGGTATATTCTATTCTATTCTATCCATTGGTATCACTTTTATCCCGTTTCGATGGTTGCCCAATTTGAGAGCAAGAAAACCTCTAGTCCAAAAAAGAACCCAAGTCGATCAGTATCTCTGAAAGTGTCTCATAATCCCTAACGTCCCGGCAAGAACATCACATTTCTCCCCCTAGCATGTGTTCAGCATCTCCATTCTGTATACCATCTTGTTTCTTTTCTTTACTCTCTCATCTCTCATGTAATTTTGGAAGCAATGCATTGCCCCCTCCCCTCCAATCCCCCTACCATATCAAGTAGAGATGTGTAGACTGAGCGAGTTATAACAAGAAAAGAACTACTCTTTTATTTTGTATGTAACCTACCCCTGCACGCCCCTGGCCCTTCTTCCGGGCGCCCCACCGGGCCATCGGACCCTGAACATCTACAGGGGACCATGGTATG
Organism: Diaphorina citri; assembly: GCF_000475195.1. NCBI lineage: Eukaryota > Metazoa > Arthropoda > Insecta > Hemiptera > Psyllidae > Diaphorina > Diaphorina citri. The sequence goes on from NW_007377456.1 coordinate 60,123, forward strand.
ATATCATCTGATGTGGGGCCGTCGCCTCAATAGCGTTGTGCGAAACCGGTGGCTATAAACCGCGGCCTTCTGGTCCGTCGTGACTATAAACCCGGCCCGCGTCATGATGCCAGTCATGATTCAGCTTAACTCCATTCACAAAAAGCCCAATCTGAGGCTTAGGTGTAGGGGCTAAACAGCCCTAAAGGATGGGTTAAGCTTCTATGGATCTGGTATGATCCTCAGCCCATGCATGGCTCTTAGTGTGGGTGTGTGGTGATCTGACTTTTCGGTGAGGCTAAACCTTGGACCTTTCATATAGGTCTACATGTTAGTGATACCAATACTACTCCAAACGTCAGTCATTGTAATACGGTTCTGGTGTTAAAGTAGTCTTAGAGCTTTATGCCACACTCATCATGTTATTTTTTCGATGAAGTTATCAAAATGTACCTACCTACGATCTATTCTTTGATTCCTCAGATACAAAATTTACATTATTTTGGGTAAAACTAGTGAAAAATGTTGATTGTGGTTCACGGGCTCATACTGTCACGCTAGGCTAACTAAAGATTTCCCGACTTCTCGGCGAGGCTAAACCTTGGACCTTTCAAATAGGTCTACATGTTAGTGATACCAATACTACTCCAAACGTCAGTCATTGTAATACGGTTCTGGTATTAAAGTAGTCTTAGAGCTCTGTGCCACAATCATCATGTTATTTTTTCGATGAAGTTATCAAAATGTACCTACCTACCTACGATCTACGATCTATTCTTTGATTCCTCAGATACCAAATTTACATTATTTTGGGTAAAACTAGTGAAAAATGTTGATTGTACATACCTGTAAAAAGTTTTTCTCCATTGTGTAATTTGACTCAAAATGTACCTTTTAATTTGGTGTCACATAAGTTATCAATAATTTTTCTTTTACTTTTCAGACTGAAAGCTATCCTAAAAGAGAAAATACTACTGATTCAAAGCAAAAATCTTCTACAACCTCCTCTTGTGTGATCGGCCACCGATTGACATCGACTGAACCGTCCACACTGCTTCGCTAACATAATTTCACCTCGTCGCGTCGATTGACATCATCGACTGGACACCCCTTCAATAAAACTTACAATATTTCTCATCGTTCCTTATGGGTTCTTTTTATAATTGTAATTTATACATACTTAGGTTAGTACCTATTAAAATGTATATTCTACATAGGTACATTAGATCTTTTTTGCGTTGCAAGAGTAAAAGGACTTTTCAGTCTCATTTTGGCAGTATTAGGGGGGGAATATTCTAGCCCCGCGAATCGAACCCGCGACCTAGCGCTCACAAGGCAGACGCGCCACCCTCGAAGCTAACTAGGCTGGCATTCTATTCTGTTGAATTTTACCTCTTCAGCCTGGATGATTTGCTGCGGGCCGGCATTCTCCTGGCAGAAAACGTGGTGGTTGTGAACAAGGAGCTTTCCAATTCCGCGGAAGAGGACACCCTAGCCGACTGCAACACGATAGTGGCCGTGCAAAAGCTAACTAGTCTGGCATTCTATTCTGTTGAATTTTACCTCTTCAGCCTGGATGATTTGCTGCGGGCCGGCATTCTCCTGGCGGAAAACGTGGTGGTTGTGAACAAGGAGCTTTCCAATTCCGCGGAAGAGGACACCCTAGCCGACTGCAACACGATAGTGGCCGTGCAAACCATGTTCAAATTCTTCCCCGGGATTCGAACCATCACCGAGCTGTCTCAGAGTAGCAACATGCGGTTCATGCAGTTCCGCGCGCAGGACAAGTATGCACTGCATCTGTCCAAGATGGAAAAGGTAAACGTTTCTTGCTTCATTTTCGAGTTTTCCTTTTAGAATTTCGAGAATTTGGATATTAATTCAGTGCATCCGAGACCAATGAAGTAGTAAAATATAGTATAGTGTATTAATGGAACCACCATTGGCCCGAACCGTAGACATGGCACCAATCTCCAGAACCATCCGTTATTGGTCTGTGACTAGAAGGTAAACGTAAACGTTTCTTGCTTCACTTTCGAGTTTTTCTTTTAGAATTTCGAGAATTTGGACATTAATTCAGTGCATACGAGACCAATGAAGTAGTAAAATGTACCTAGTATAGTGTATTAATGGAACCACCATTGGCCCGAACCGTAGACATGGCACCAATCTCCAGAACCATCCGTTATTGGTCTGTGACTATTGGAACAGAAAGAGGAACATAGAAATGGTGAAAGGAAACAGAGAAGGAAAGAATAATAACATTCCCTCACAGCCTTTACAAATGGGTTTATTCTCAGAAAGTTAGAACTTAGTCAAGGGAAGGCTATCACTTTATTATTGTACCAATAACATTCCCTCACAGCCTTTACAAATGGGTTTAATCTCAGAAAGTTAGAACTTAGTCAAGGGAAGGCTATCACTTTATTATTGTAAAATTGTTAAATCAACGAATCAATCTTTCAATCAATTTATTCATCAATCAATCTATCTTTCTACCAATTAATCAATCAATATCCGTTTTCAGAAAGAGAAGGAGCGAGGCTCGCACATATCCTACATGTTTTTATTATTGTAAAATTATTAAATCAACCAATCAATCTTTCAATCAATTTATTCATCAATCAATCAATCTATCTTTCTACCAATTAATCAATCAATATCCGTTTTCAGAAAGAGAAGGAGCGAGGCTCGCACATATCCTACATGTTTCGTCTCCCGTTTGCAGCAGGCTCTGTATTCTCGGCGTCCATGTTGGATACTCTTCTGTACCAGGCCTTCGTCAAGGACTATGTGATCACATTCATTAGACTGCTACTCGGTGTGGACCAGGCGCCCGGCTCTGGCTTTCTAACCTCGGTGAGTGACAGCCTCCGTAAAGTCCCTTTCACATTTGTGAGTTTCACACGATTTTTTCCCCCCCGAATGTCCTGGAGAGTGTTCGTAATGTAGTTTAAAGGAGAGTGTTCGAACCAAACACGACACGATTTTATTCCGAACGACAAGTAGTCCTGCTCGTTGAAGGTGAAGGTTCAGGAGGCGAATCTCGAAAGAATGGGATTTTCTTTCCAAGGTTCTCTGTTTTTAGATTGAAATGACCTAACAGTGGTTAGTCGGTAGAGGTTCTTCAGGAAAACTGTTCTACTTAAAACCAAAAAAAAAAAAAAAAAAAAAACACTCAACTAAAAAAGAGGATCAGTAGGCTCAATGAAATTTTCGTCAGTAAATCAAGTAATATTAAGTGATGAATAGACATCAACCAAAATTGTCTCGTTAACTGAACTCGTTAGCGTTATTTGGCGAAAATTTTCTGCACAAGCGATGCACATGAGTTCAATTAACGGGACGCTAATTTTGGTAGCAAAAACTCTCTATTGCCACAACAATTAATTTACATATATCTACAGATGAAAATCACCAAGGACGACATGTGGATTCGAACCTACGGTCGTCTGTATCAGAAGCTGTGCTCAACCACGTGTGAGATTCCTATTGGTATCTACCGAACTCAGGATATGTCCAGCATTGAATCTCCTCAGGTTAGTTGACATCTCCACTAACTGATCCTTATAGTAACCTATTCACCCACTTGTATTACATTCGACCTTTATTTTATATAGATTCGACCTTTATTTTATACCTTGAGTAGGTAATGTAGGTTTGGTACTTTCTGCTAGACAGTATTCAATCCTTCGTTTTGTATCTTAACTTATTGATTTGACATTATTCTTTTAATTTTAAACTATGTATATTTTATTACAGTGATTAATTTTATTTTTTTAATTTAATACTTACCTCATTAAGTTAGTTAATACCTCCTACACATTACATAATTGGACAAGGCGCCTGTGTCCATTTTGGTATTTTTGGGCGCAATTGAGTTATGCATATCAGTGAAAAGCTGGCGTCAAGCTCTATCCATTCTATAAAATTTCATTTTATTTTATAAAATTTACACCTACTTTGTAACAAATACCTACTTAAGACCTTGTTTAGACTGTGGGAGTAAAGGGACTTTCCAGTCTCATTCTTGCAGTATAAACAGGGTATATTCTATTCTATTCTATCCATTGGTATCACTTTTATCCCGTTTCGATGGTTGCCCAATTTGAGAGCAAGAAAACCTCTAGTCCAAAAAAGAACCCAAGTCGATCAGTATCTCTGAAAGTGTCTCATAATCCCTAACGTCCCGGCAAGAACATCACATTTCTCCCCCTAGCATGTGTTCAGCATCTCCATTCTGTATACCATCTTGTTTCTTTTCTTTACTCTCTCATCTCTCATGTAATTTTGGAAGCAATGCATTGCCCCCTCCCCTCCAATCCCCCTACCATATCAAGTAGAGATGTGTAGACTGAGCGAGTTATAACAAGAAAAGAACTACTCTTTTATTTTGTATGTCAGAATCTTTTTCCGTCACACACGTTCCGGGGGTTATAAGAGATGAGTTTTAGCACCACAGACGAGATGATGTGAGGAAATGTTACTGTGTGTTCCTCTTTACGATTTCTTTTCACCTCGTTTGTGACACTCATTGGTACCTATTCAACATGATTCCCCACACTCAAAACCTAATCCCTAACGTCCCGGCAAGAACATCTCATTTCTCCCCCAGCATGTTTTCAGCATCTCCATTCTGTATACTATCTTGTTTCTTTTCTTTACTCTCTCATCTCTCATGTATTTTTGGAAGCAATGCATTGCCCCTTCCCCTCCAATCCCCCTACCATATCAAGTAGAGATGTGTAGTTATAACAAGAAAAGAACTACTCTTTTATTTTGTATGTAACCTACAGTTTACAAACTACAGTTTTAAACTACAATTTACACAGGTCACCAAAGGGTTAAGAGGTTTGACAGAGGGAACTGTAAGTACTAAGATCTTATCGTCCCCAAAGCGAAGGGAGAAGAAAGGATAGGAAAAAGTCAGCCGTTTCGAATTCGAACCTTATTTGTTCAGGATAAAATCCGCTCCGGGCGGAAATAGAACCCGCGGCCTGGTGCTTACAAGGCAGATGTGCTACCTTCCAAGCTAACTTGGCCTTTTAGGATCTGACTCATTGACTGAGTAGTTCACTGAAAAGAGTAGTTCTTTCGATATAACTCACTCACTCACATCTCCGACCACTAAGTCCACCCCCTGGTACCTTCTTACGGCTCTCTGCTCTGTAGACATTGATGCATGACTTCCTCTTCTCTCTTGTGTTCCTTGCTCGCTATGTCTAGATGTTAGACCCAGAGCCCGCGGCTGACGCTTATATGCCTATCCCTACCAATTGCCTGCCGACCGGGTGTAAAAAGAAATTCGGACAGAGTGAGGTAAGACTTGAAAGGAGCCCTCCTGATTATGTACCAGGCGAGCGCCTTGACCACAACACTTAACCACCACCTTGGGAGGGATGAGTTGTAAAGCTGTGTCAACACCATAGTCGACGCCGTCGATCGACGAGGTGGAGAAGTGAATCTATGTTGTCGAGGCAGTGTACGGTTTCAGTCGACATCGATCGACGGCGCGGCGTCGATTATGTGTGGACATGGCTTATGGTTTGAAAATTCGGACAGAGTGAGCTAAGAAATAATATGTAATAGTGCCTATTACTGCTCGAATAGGACTAAAGGAGTCCCTTTTACCCAGCAGTAGGCTACTACCTACTATGTATTATTCTGGTCAAATTATATTGAGGATAAAATTCCATACCTCGGCTGGGATTGAACCCATGCCTTCCTGATTACCAGGCGAGCGTCTTGACCACTACACCACCAAGGCAGGTACCCCATATTTCCCTTTAAGATTGATACTCACACTTTCGTTGACAAATCCCTCAATGTGCGGTCGCGTTTTCCATTTCAGTTCACAATCAACATGGGTAACGAGGCTCGCGAGAATCACAATCAGCTGATCGAGAGAGCCGAGGTCGCCAACCTCGTGCGATCTCGGATGGACTCGTTAAATTTGCCCGGGATTGACTATGATGACGTCAGCGAGAAGCGGAACAATCTGTCCTATGTGATCATCAATCCGAGCTGTGACTTGAAACTGGAGGAGGGCGATATCATGTGAGTAGTAGGGAATCTAAACCTTATGCTATAACAATAGCGAAAGTTGATTGCGAAGGGCATCCAGTGGGAAAATTTTGCTTACCCAAATCCAGTTGGCCTCAAAGCGATCACTCTACAGCTGGCCCCATCTGAATATGGGAAAGAGCGAAGAAGAAGAAGAAGAAGAAGAAGAAGAAGAAGAAGAAGAAGAAGAAGAAGAAGAAGAAGAAGAAGAAGAAGAAGAACAAGAAGAAGAAGAAGAAGAAGAAGAAGAAGAAGAAGAAGAAGAAGAAGAAGAAGAAGAAGAAGAAGAAGAAGAAGAAGTAGGGGATCCAATCCTGGGATTAGAAATTGCCAATCCCGGGTACTCACTGAGTACCTATAGGTAAATGGCATGGATGTCATTTGAACTTATGGCCCGGGCACAGAGTTTAAACCCGGTTTAACTCCGGGGTCGAGTGAATTGGAACACATCACATGCCTTCAGGCACACTCCATTTGTCAAGCGGCGAGGTTTTTCTTGCTCTTGGGGTCAATTTAATTTGAAGAATTGAGCAATCTGGTTTCTCACTTTCAGTCAATCAGAGAGCCTAATCCAAGAGTTTAACGACCGAGTTTAAGCTCGCATTGAGGCCCCAACTTAACATTAATTTTACTTGCAAAATCTACCCTGCGTCCTTGTCCAATATACCCCCTGCACATAAAACGACCTAATGTTAGGAAATGACAAGGCTATCACCGCAATTTCAATCAACTGGAAAAATCCTTGAGCCCTGGAGCCTCCCAATATACCCCCTGCACATAAAACGGCCTAATGTTAGGAAATGACAAGGCTATCACCGCAATTTCAATCAACTGGAAAAATCCTTGAGCCCTGGAGCCTGGAACTTCGTTCCTTCGTTCAATAACCCCTTTCAATCTACTTTTCATTTCAGATACCTGATAAGGCCCACTCCATTTTCCGCCCAGAAAACCTTCGAGCGGCACAACAGTCGTCGGAAGTCGAACATCAGCTTCTGCTCTCAGTCTAATCTAGGAGGTCTCCTACCAGGGCTGGGCTCAAGGCGAGGCTCGGGTATTGTGTTCCCGTCACCTCGCCCTCCGCCCCTGGTTACCACCAAGGCCAACTCCTTATCCCTGCCAGACAGGTAAGCGGGTTTTTATCCATGCCTGCAAAAGAAAGAAAAAAATCCTTGTAATCACAAGTCTAGGTGATTTCCCGGAAGTAGGTACAATTTTTGACTCTGTCAAGAATCACACTATTATTCATTCCTAATCTTATAGAAAAATAGTGTTGCACGCAAGGCAGGACGAGAAATCACTGTCAGGCCTGCGTTCGCGCCTAGAGTTCGAAGTGCCAACCGGCCTATATTAACACGAAACATAGTTTCATGGGTTTTCGGCACATTTATTAGACGAGATAAAGATCACTCTATTAGTATTTTATTATTGTTGTTTATTGATGTCAAGTAAGTGTCCGGAAAAAAGCTTCGAATCAGTCTTTAATCAATATTCAATATACATCCATTTTTTTTCAGTCCGACAGTGGCCGGACAGTTCCGAGGTCGTTCCAACTCGCTCCGAGTGGTGGATGACATCCTCCTGAAGAGGTCCAACTCCCTACGCCAGGGTCTTGGCCTCAACACACGCAAATCCAGTCTCGAAGAACTTGGGGTGTCGCATTTTCAAATGAGCGGCATGCATTCCGAACATCGTCAGAGCATCAGTGTAAGTGTTTTTTTTTTTTTTTTTTTTTTTTTTTTTTTTTTTTTTCTACCGTAATTCTAAGCGGATAGGATTCGTTTTGCTCATCAAATAATTTGCAATCGCGCTGATACACCTGACTCAAGAAAACCTAGGATTTTTTAGGTGTATTTTGTCTTGGACAATCTTGATTCTAGAACCTAGATAGAGATTGACTTTTTTTTTCGAAGTTTTAATTAGGTACCTAGGTATTTTGCACTTTTCTCTAACCGAGTTTCGAGTTTTAGGTATACCAACTTTTATCGCGCTTTTCATTTCGCAACATGTGTACCATTATTTTATTTGTAGACGTGGGTACGGTAACCTCATCGTGCGGATAATCCGATGACGAACTGGCAACGCTGGTGCATGCTGATCCAGCATGTTGCCGTTGTTGCCAGTTGCTTTTGTCACAGTCACATGTTTTTCGATTTTGTGAATTTTAAATTTGAGTTGAGATATGAGATTTTGAGTTTTGAGTACTTTTGAGTTGGTTATCGAAAATTCGAATAAACTTTTCTTCTTTTTTGCCAAAAGGAAACGTGATTTGTCAGCTATCTGCAATGTAGAAGTGAGTGAAGTGACCTTGCACGCGGGAGACCCGGGTTCGATTCCCGGCGGGGTAAAAAAAATTGCATCATTGATTCCGTGACTCAGTGTAAGTATTTTGTTTTACATATGTAGGTACTTAATTTTACTTTAGTGTAAACATATTGGTACTTGGATATAAGCCTGAGTACCTATATCCCATGTAAATCAAGTCTTATATTCTTCCAGATTTAGGACTAGAGTGATGAGTGATCTATAGAGAATTATAAACCTGTACCTACGTAAGGATTTTTTTACAAACTTTCATGTGTTCGAAAAAAAGTTTACCATGTACCATGTGACATGCCCAACATGCAACATGGTGTATCAGCGTCAGTGTGTATCAGTTTGCATGGCAAGAAAAATAACTACCTACCACCTAATACCAGAGTAGATACATCCACCAAAGTAACACCAAAATGAAGACTATAGTGTGTTGTGTTTTAGGTAGGACCTTAGATCAGTGAACAGTTTATTCAGTGGAAAGTATAGGCCCTGCTTGCCTCTTGTGTACCTCAGTACTAAATCAGTATCCTCAGTAGTAAGTCTGTTTCTGTGATTAACACATCACCAAACAATCATGGAGCTATCGGAAGTTAAGATCATTCTTCGGGGTCTCCTGATGAGTGCTAAAGATGGTCTCACTGTAAAACAGTTACTGCATGATTTTCAAAGTGAAGAAGGAGCCCCCATTCCATTCAAAGAGTTTGGGTTCAGTAATGTAATCGAGTTCCTGTGTTCCATACCCGATGTGCTGGAGGTGAGTTATAACTTTGGAAGAATCGCGCTGATACACCTAACTCAAGAAAACCTAGGATTTTTTAGGTGTATTTTAATTGTCTTGGACAATATATTGATTCTAGAGAGATTGACTTTTTTTTCGAAGTTTTGATTACCTAGGTAGGTATTTTGCACTTTTCTCTAACCGAGTTTTAGGTATACCAACTTTTATCGCACTGTTCACTGTTCATTTCGCAACATGTGTACCATTATTATTTTATTGTAGACGTACGGTAACCTCATCGTGCGGATATTCCGATGACGAACTGGCAACGCTGGTGCATGCTGATCCAGCATGTTCATGTTGCCGTTGTTGCCAGTTGCTTTTGTCACATGTTTTTCGATTTTGTGAATTTTAAATTTAAATTTGAGATTTTGAGTTTTGCTTTTGAGTAATGAGTTTAGAATTTTAGAAATCAATTTCGAAAATTCGAATAAACTTTTCTTCTTTTTTGCCAAAAGGAAACGTGATTTGTCAGCTATCTGCAATGTAGAAGTGAGTGAAGTGACATAAGAAAAATAACTACCTACCTACCACCTAATACCAGAGAAGATACATTCACCAAAGTAACACCAAAATGAAGACTAGTGTGTTGTGTTTTAGGTAGGACCTGAGATCAGTGAACAGTTTATTCAGTGGAAAGTATAGGCCCTGCTTGCCTCTTGTGTACCTCAGTACTACTTAAATCAGTATCCTCAGTAGTAAGGCTGTTTCTGTGATTAACACATCACCAAACAATCATGGAGCTATCGGAAGTTAAGATCATTCTTCGGGGTCTCCTGATGAGTGCTAAAGTTGCATGGATCAGCGTTACCACTGTTGCCAGTTTCTATCAATCAACGGAATTACCGTACAATAAATTTGGTAGTACCGTACGATAAATTTGATATTACCGTACGAAAGAAAGACCTATTTTTCCCCCCAACAAAATGAGACGTATTTTATTATGTGACTTTTTTTTAGTCATCATACAAAATGTAACGAAATTTCTCTTTGGACTAGTTTGGACGTAACGGTACAACCACGCCCGCTGCTAGTCCAAACGTGTAATCGAGTTCCTGTGTTCCATACCCGATGTGCTGGAGGTGAGTTATAACTTTGGAAGGTACATGTTAAAAAGTCATGTCACTGGAATTACTACAAAAAAGAGCTGTCACAAATGAGCAGAGATCAGTGTTATAAAAGGGTTAGGTTGAACACATAAAGGAGCCTTCTTTTTCATTGTTGTGGCTTCTACTTTGGAAGGTACTTGTTAAAAAGTCATGTCACTGGAATTACTACAAAAAGGAGCTGTCACAAATGAGCAGAGATCAGTGTTATAAAAGGGTTAGGTTGAACACATAAAGGAGCCTTCTTATTCATTGTTGTGGCTTCTGAATTTATTTGGTGATGTAGTGGGCACTTGCCTGATACTCCTGATGTTCAGGAGGGTGTGGGTTTGACTGCAGCCATTTTATGGAATTTTATCCTCAATATTATTTGTTAAGTTACAATACAGTAGTGGAACTTACTTTGATTAGGTAATTATTCATTAGAGACTCAATGGTAATAATTTTCTATTTCTTATTTAGTTTCAGTCTCACTCACCCCCTCACATGGGTAGTTTGTAGTCCAAACTAGTCCAAAGAGAAATTTCGTATGATGACTGGAAAAAAAAGTCACATAATAAAATACAACTTTACTCTTCATTTCCTAAAGACAAAAATCAAGTGTTAAACTGGCAAAGAGAAAACACCCATAAGTTAAACAAATACGATTTTCCTCCATTATAACAAAATTTAATTTTATTACAAATTATATCTTATCTCATCTATCTATGATTTGTTCCCCAGTGCATGCCGCCAATGCACCCGGAGACGAGCAGTATCAAGATCGCCCTGAACGGGAGTATAGGGCTCGAAGTCACTCCGCCCGAGGAGGTTTCCTCCCCATCCAGATCGCCTCAATATTATTTGTTAAGTTACAATACAGTAGTGGCTTATTGCTGGTGTAAAGGAACTCTTTGTTCCATTTCAGCATATACTTAAGGTAAAACAACTAGTTATTGACACCCTTAAGCATTTTTTCATTTTTAATTTGCTATATAAATGAGAATTGTTACTTAAGTACTTAATTACTAGGTATAGGTAGGTAAGTACTCTCTCCAATAATCTTAAGCCTGGATCTGTAATTCAATAATACTATCTGTACAAGCACAGGAAACATTTTAAAGTTTGTTTATGAAAAGAATAATGACTAGAAGGGAGAAAAACTAAATACAAAGTTTAAACTTGGAACTTACTTTGATTGGGTAATTATTCATTAGAGACTCAATGGTAATAATTTTCTATTTCTTATTTAGTTTCAGTCTCACTCACCCCCTCACATGGGTAGTTTGGTGTATCCAGTGTCAACGAGCAAATCCAATCACATTGCAGAGTTAGTTGCTGGTCAGAGATCTAAACCAAACAAGTATAATCGATCCAAATCTCTCTCCCAACGGAAACAAGTATCTCGTTTCTACACTCCACCTCAATCCAGAAGTTATGGGACGTCTCCAAGATATTCGTCACATCATGAACCATCCAGATGGTGGAAAAGTACTCCTGAACCACTCATGCAAAAAACATTGATCTCGTTTCTACACTCCACCTCAATCCAGAGGTTATGGGACGTCTCCAAGATATTCGTCACATCATGAACCATCCAGATGGTGGAAAAGTACTCCTGAACCACTCATGCAAAAAACATTTTCAAGTTTTGATAATACTGATTCTCATAAAGTAAGTTACTTATTATTTACCTGGGATATGGAGTGGGGAGAGGTTTAGGGGTGAAATGGATTGTGGAGATGAAAGAAATAGAGGACTTGGAAAGAGAATATGCATAGACAGTTTTGATAGAGTGACTGAAACTTACATACCTGTAAAAAGTTTTTTCTCCATTGTGTAATTTGACTCAAAGTGTACCTTTTAATTTGGTGTCACATAAGGTATCAACAATTTTTCTTTTACTTTTCAGACTGAAAGCTATCCTAAAAGAGAAAATACTACTGATTCAAAGCAAAAATCTTCTACAACCTCCTCTTCTCAACATCAAAGTATCAGGGATAAAGAAAACCATTGTGATGCCAGCACTAAAATGTCTCATACCAGAAGCCGTTCATCACCCAATCATCTTGAATATAAAGACAGTACTACTGACAAATCTTGTGCAATAAGTAAGCAACCCAAAGAGGAGATCAAAAAAGAACCATTGTGATGCCAGCACTAAAATGTCTCATACCAGAAGCCATTCATCACCCAATCATCTTGAATATAAAGACAGTACTACTGACAAATCTTGTGCAATAAGTAAGCAACCCAAAGAGGAGATAAAAAAAGTTGCATGCATTTCACAGTCTAATGTTCCTGAGAGAAACAGTTCTGATACAAGTAGTTCACTTTTGGAGATAAATGTTCCTAATTTAAATAAGATGGCAAAATCTAATAGTCAAGTGAAAGAAACAGCTCACTCTACTCAATCAGTTTCAAATAGTTCTGCCCAAGTAAAGCCCTCTGTGACTGAACCTAGTTTTCATAACATTTCACAGTCTAATGTTCCTGATAGAAACAGTTCTGATACAAGTAGTTCACTTTTGGAGATAAATGTACCTAATTCAAATAAGATGGCAAAATCTAATACACAAGTGAAAGAAACAGCTCACTCTACTCAATCAGTTTCAAATAGTTCTGCCCAAGTAAAGCCCTCTGTGACTGAACCTAGTTTTCATATTTACAAGCTCATGAAGGCTTACCACATATCATTTTCCACTTGCCAAGAACATCTCAGAATGGCCTATCTCAGCCCTGTTCATAACCACGGCCTGTGAATAATTAGTAATAGGTATATTTATTCGTACATTTGGTATATTAAAAATCTCTCCCTTCCGCGTAAAAAAAAAATCCCAGTAAAATTCAATAGTGTTGTGTAAATTGTCATTCCTGTTGATTCTGTTTGGTGTCAATTGTAGAGTTGTCTACCACTAAAGGTAGAAACTGTTACCAGTTCCCAATTATGTATAGCTAGGAAGTAAGTTTCCAAGAGGTACACGTGCATCTATCTCACGGAATCTTTTGATTAGATTTTGATGTTTTCTTGGTATTGGATGGATATGTAAGGGCACTTCCCTGACTTTAATTTATAAATTTTGGACATGAATTTACATATTTTCCCATCATATCAAAATGGATTTATTAGGATTACTGTGGTGACCGCCAAAATATCGTTACTACATATATTATTTACTTATGTACCTACTTTCTTGGGATTCTAAGGTTTTCACATACCTATAGAATACCTGTCAGACTTGATAACTATACATATTTAATGTAAGTTACGAATTTCATATGTCCTACTTCTGCTTGAAAATACGAATACCATTAGGTAGGCATCATTTTAAATACAAGTACAAAATACGTTATTTAGATTACCAACCCGAGACGCGGAATAATTACCTACTTATTGAACAAATGTTTTCAGACAGTATTTCATTTTAGTTGTAGAATTGCTTCTGCACTTGTAACTAGGCTGTTTAAATGTTCAAGTCTTGAATATAAACTTGACATCATCTCTAATAGTCCGTAGTTTCCCCCTTCGAAACATATCTTTTTAATTTTAGTTGTAGAATTGCTTCTGCACTTGTACCTAGGCTGTTTAAATGTTCAAGTCTTGAATATAAACTTGACATCATCTCTAATAGTCCGTAGTTTCCCCCTTCGAAACATATCTTTTTTATGTGACGTCTTCTCTTCCCAATGCCTCGCTCTCAGTGGCATGTGACTTTCAATGGATCATCAATTTCATTTCGATACCGTGTACATAACTCTGTTTGTAACTAACAAGCATCAACTGATGGGTAATTATTTCGGATCTATCCACCAACTGATGAAATCATCTGTATTGGCCGTTATTTTTAATTTCGACAACATTGAAAATGGCGACTTTTATCAGCAAGATGATATCAATCAGCATTTAAATTACGTCAATATTTGTCCAGAAGTTTTTGCTGTGATGACTCAGATTTTGAAAGTCTTGCCACAGCTAGTTCTAATTATAATTTTGAGAAATACCATTTGTTTGATAATGAACCAACTTTTTTTATAAATATTTTTTCTAATTAATTAAGGGATCAATTAAAAAAAGTATAATATTATTAATAGCAAACAAAACATAATATACATAAAACATATATTTTCATTTTAGAGGGATACTGTTAGTGATAAAGAGGTAGAGAGGGTTTTTAGTAGATTTTTGATTCAATAATGATAAAAAAATGCTATGTAGTTAGTTGTAAATACTAGGTTTACCTACAGTCATACCCAGCTGAGTGTTTTAAATAATTAATTTAGATAGTCTTTTTGATTTTCTACAGTACTTAGGGGTACCTAGGTACTTTTCATATTAGTAATGAAAAATACTGAGCCCTATTCTAATTCTATGAAAAAATCGCACTCGTACTCTATGTACAACAAAGTGACTACTGGGATGCAATGTTTTTAGCGTACTGTAGGTGTGGAGTGCTTTATGGAAAACCGCTTAAAAAAGAGGTAGATGAGACTACTAATTTTCTATCTGAAGCCTCGTTGTCACCTAACCAATCTTTGTCCAAAGCTTTGTACATTACCTAACTAAAAAGATTCTCTCTTATTGTGAAAACTGACTGTTCAAAAAGATCTTGCTTTTATTGAAATTACCTACTTTGAAAGTTGGTATTTCTTGTACATAGATATGAAAACAACTAATTACTCTTTTACCTACCTACCTACCTAGTTTTTAATAGATTGAAAGCATCCTAGATGTTTCATAAAATATAAATAAATGAATATTATAAAAATATTTTAAATTATAGTAACCTATAAATTGTAGATTTTTATCCAACTGTGTTTTTATTACCCCCCTTATCCCACAGGCTGAATTTGTCACACTCATGTTATTTTTTCGATGAAGTTATCAAAATGTACCTACCTACGATCTACGATCTATTCTTTGATTCCTCAGATACCAAATTTACATTATTTTGGGTAAAACTAGTGAAAAATGTTGATTGTGGTTCACGGGCTCATACTGTCACGCTAGGCTAACTAAAGATTTCGTCCCATAGAGCACGTTAGTAACGCGTTTTGTGAGGTGATGTCTTAAGTTAAATTGAATTATGATAAATGTACAGATTATGCTCTGAGATCTGTGTATTTATTACAAGTACAGGGTGTCACAACATGTATTTTAACAAGGGGAAGCCTCAGCTTTGGAGTCATACGGTAGGGTGGAGTTTCAAATGTGTAAAAACTGTAAATCTCTTCTCTATTCAATAGTACTAAAAAGATTCTCTCTTATTGTGAAAACTGACTGTTCAAAAAGATCTTGCTTTTATTGAAATTACCTACTTTGAAAGTAGGTATTTCTTGTACATAGATATGAAAACAACTAATTACTCTTTTACCTACCTACCTACCTACCTACCTACCTACCTACCTACCTACCTACCTACCTACCTAGTTTTTAATAGATTGAAAGCATCCTAGATGTTTCATAAAATATAAATAAATGAATATTATAAAAATATTTTAAATTATAGTAACCTATAAATTGTAGATTTTTATCCAACTGTGTTTTTATTACCCCCCTTATCCCACAGGCTGAATTTGTGTAACCCACACAAAACAGAAGAGACTCGTCTTTTATCCTGATAGATTCAAGATAGAAGCCCAGGATAAAATCTGATCTTGTCACTCTTCTACGTCACGAAGAAGTGTCGTCTTCATCGTGATATACTTTACCGTCACGCAGGTTATGCTGGGTTCTACACAACTCGCAATCCCGGATTGGCTAAGTTCCAAAAGGACTCGTCGAACCCTGAGCGCTAGTGTCGGGGTTTCGCTCGCCAAGCTCACTGCTCAGGCTCAGTGCTCAGCTCATCTCATGCTCACTGCTCAGTGTAGTGGTAGTGTTCTTACGGGACTATCACAAAAAATCCCAGACAAAGCCCAAAAAAATCCCAGGAATCCCTCAATTTTTTTTAAAAATCCCTTCAAATAATAAATATAATAATATAAAGTTAACTACAAAAAATCTTAAAAAAGTCCTATCTTAAAAAAAAAATAATAATAATCATAATACTTAATGAAAAATAAAAAAAAAAAAAATGTCAACCGCCTTTTGGCAGAAATCCCAGACAAAGCCCAAAAAAATCCCAGGAATCCCTCAATTTTTTTTTTTAAATCCCTTCAAATAATAAATATAATAATATAAAAAATATAAAAACACTTCTTTCTTTTCCTATTGGAAAAGTAAAATTTTCTCGGATTTTTCAAATTTTCATCCTATCAACTAAATTTCTAAATTATAATTTTGTGGTTTTTATTTCAATAATTAGTTTTTCTCTAGTGGTGACAGACCAACTTCTTTACAAAAAGCAATGGCAACAACAACAACTACGTTCTTTACATACTAAAGCAAACCCAAACCCCACTATTAAATTGAGAGAGCAGTGAAATTAAATACCTAGATGAAGTGTGAAATTTTTCACTTTTCACCTTCATAGTTTTATTGTTTTACATTTATTGTCACCTAAATACACTAGGGAAATGTCTGAGCAAGGAGCATCAAGTGTCAGTTGGAGTCCCCCGGAGTTGGAGAGCTCAAGATATTACTGTCATACATGTGAGGCTGAGTTTGACAATGTCACTCGAAGAAATGATGTAAGTTGTTGAAAATTTTGGTAAACCAGTACAATGTAGACTTTTGCACTAGACATGGTCTCACAAGACCACTGTCTTCAGATTCATCCAAGTTTGTAGAGTAGGGTAGGTAGGTACAGAGGATATAGAGTAGAGTGCTCTACTGAGAGCTTTGATAACACTGATCTACAGAATGAAACAACCTTCAAGTTGCAAGTCAACTTTTAATCAACTTTTAATCAAGGGGTTTTGAGGTTGCTTAATCCAAACATGATAACCAAGTTTTATATTGGGATGATAAGACCTTAGCAATTGTAGTTCCCTTTATCAAACCTCTTGGAAAAAAAAACCCTTGTTGATATCTTCTCTCTTCAATAAAATATTCTTTAATTTGTTTCAGGAAGTGCTTTGTCAGAATTGTAACAATGGATTTGTAGAAATTCTTGAAAACTCTCCCAATTCAAATTTGTCAGAACCAAATAATCAAGAAATTGCAGATGATGAGGATAGACATTTCCTTACAACCATAATTCAGGAAGCATTCCAAAGAGGTCTGGGGCTTCCCGTTCAAATGGGCCCAAGGGATCCAAGACTAAGACCAAGGACTGGGAATGATGTGCATAGAATTAACGCAACAATTCGTAATCCTGGACAGCATCCATTGGAACACATTCTGAGTGATCTGTTGGTTGGTATTGAAGCTACAGGCTTTGGAGAGGAAGGGAATTCACCATTGTAAGTACATCCAAACATATTTTTTTCCCTTTTAATCTGGATTTACTTTACATAGTCAATGTGGTTCAACTGTTAAGTAACTCTTCTTCTCCTTATTCTTAGCCTTTTCCTGCTTATGGGGGGTTGGCGTTTTGAGTCAGTCTTCTCCAGTCCGCTCAGTTATGAACTTTGTTTCCATTCAGTCCTTTATCTCTCAGGTCTTGATGTACACAATTCTTCCATCTCTTCTTAGGTCTTCCTCTTCCTCTCCTCCCTGCAGTCCTCTTCCCAACATAATCTTCTTCTCTTCTTTCAACATGCCTGAACCATCTTAATCTGCTCTCCTGTATTTTCTTTGAAATTTCAGTCACTTTGATTTTATTCCTTATCACTTTGTTCCTGATCCTGTCCAATCTTGTCACTCCACAACTCCATCTCAACATTCTCTTCTCTGCCACCTCCAATCTGTGTTCATTTGCTTTCTTCATGGGCCAAGTCTCTGATCCATACATCATCACTGGTCTGACTACTATCTTAAAGATTTTGCTTTTCATTCTGAGGCTCATTCTTCAGTCACACAGTATACCAGACATTCTTTCCCAACTCATCCAAGCTATGTTCACCTGGTGTTCAATTTCACTGTCTAAATCTCTGCTTTTGCTCACCGTAGATCCCAGATATTTGAATTTTGGAACTATGTTCAAGTGATTCCCATCTAGATTTATACTTTCTTCTTCTTTGCGTTTGATCTATTAGGACCGGTGTAGGTCTCCTTGTTATAGTGCGAAAGATAGTCTCTTGAGTAATAAGGTATTGTAAAGTGAGTGCCAGGAAAGAGAGGCGGGGAGTGTCCGTACACCTTCCCCAGCAAGCTGTTGATTGTTTATTAGCTAACCCCCTTTTCTTTTTAAAGTTAAATTTCGATCTTTGTTAAAATAAAATCCCTTTTACTTTGTTAATTGAGTTTACTATTTAAATCCAGTGTTGTTATTGTTATCTTAAATCATGGAGAGAAGAGAAGAAGGAGAGGTCAGTGGGGATGAATATGAGGGAGCCGAAATCAGAAGTGGGATCTACCAAAACTGCCCCCAACCAGAGTCACACGGAACCCCCTCAACCTCTGAAGTATTAAAAGTCATGGAGTCCATCATGACCGCACAGAACCGATCCAACTCACTCTACATAACCATGTAATGTACAACTTGTGATTAGTTTGCTTTATTTCAGTTGAAACCAAATAAAACCAAGTACAAAATTTGCCCAGCCTACCTATTTGTGCTAGGTTGTAGGTTCAATCCTCACCGGGGGCGACCTTTAGGTTATAGGTAAAGTTCGTTCTCGGAAGGCTTTCTTTCTCCTATCCTGTCTTCCTCTCTTTAATTTCAGGACGATGAGATCTCTTTTGTTATAGTTCCCACGGTTAAATAGGTTCGTTCTCGGAAGGCTTTCTTTCTCCTATCCTGTCTTCCTCTCTTTAATTTCAGGACGATGAGATCTCTTTTGTTATAGTTCCCACTATCATACCTTTATTTCTGACCAGTGCCAATTGAACTAGACAGCATATCATGGTCACCCGACCAGTTACTAACTATGCTTAACGTTGCTTAAGTAATGAGCGACGTAAAACTACGGAGGGGAAAAAATTGGATAAACTCCAATTCTACTTTATTACATAGTACATATACCTAAGTTTCCATAGAAAGTAATAATAATAAAAAATAAAATAACAATTTTGTACACAAAATATACATTTTAAAGGAATTAAGAATAGTTAATTGGATAAACTCCAATTCTACTTTATTACATAGTACATATAAGTTTCCATAGAAAGTAATAATAATAAAAAATAAAATAACAATTTTGTACACAAAATATACATTTTAAAGGAATTAAGAATAGTTAAAGAATCCTTTACATGAAATTTTCCAACACCCTGTGTATGAAGAAGAACCATAAGAAGTAAAAAACTTCGTGGTCCCTTGTTGGCCGAAACTCGTAGAAGTAGAATGGGCTATTGGTAACACTACATTCTAAAACAAAAATACCAACATAAGGTTCGCCCCACAGAGATGGATGAGCTTGCTTGTGTCTGAACAATCCTGTTCTATTTTGTTTTGATTCAAGAGTTTGTTCATCCGAAACTAGCGGTAGTTTTTCCAGTCATGTTTCAAGTTTGTTCAAACCAAAGCTGGGCCAGACGATATCTGAATAATTTATTGTCACATCATGGATGTGGACTCTGGTTGGTCTTGAGTAAATTTTATTTTGATTCAAGAGTTTGTTCATCCGAAACTAGCGGTAGTTTTTCCAGTCATGTTTCAAGTCTGTTCAAACCAAAGCTGGGCCAGACGATATCTGAATAATTTATTGTCACATCATGGATGTGGACTCTGGTTGGTCTTGAGTAAATTTTTATTAATTAGATTCATATTAGACACCCAAATTAGATAATGGCTTACCTTATTTTATAGTTGACTAGGGTTCTTAGTTGGGGATTATTATTTACACCGACTCGAGTTTCGCCTCACTCGTAGGCTTTTTCAAGATGACTGAGGTTGGTTTGTTGTTGTTTGCGTAGGTGTTGGGCGTGCATTGTGATCTTGAATCAGCTGTTCAGTAGCATAGACTAGAGATGGAAGAGTGTCTATTATTTTTCTTCTTCTGTCTTATTTTTCTTAACTGTCTTACTGTGTTAGAAGGATTGGGGGTTTAAAACCCTTTGGATGTCCAGATCTATTGTTTATTAATATTTCCAACCATTCATTATTTGAAGATAAAGCACAAACATTGACGGCTCATAGTAAATTTCACACATTTTGTCTTTAGTCCCCTCAGGATCCGAGCTTAGTTGTAATAGTTGTGCAAAATCTGACATTAAACTGTCCAAAGTCCATTCTGTTTATTAAAACCAAAGCATAAAAATGTTAAGTCAAGCCAAATAAAATGTACGAACACAAACCATTAGGGCTTTCAATAAAATAAAAGAAAAAAGAAAAAACTAACAAACAAACAAAGTTGACAGCCTATTTGCGGTCTTCGTGAATCACGATATTGCCACAATATCCACATCAAAAATTAAAGAATTACTTTTTTTTTTGCGATTTCCCAAACAGTGGACCGTGTTTTGTCTGTTATCGGAAAAGAAAAGCGGACTGGAAAATTTGAAAAGAAAGAAAAAAAAAAAATAAAAAGGATTGGGAAACTGAGGAAAGGCAGGGAATTTAGTTTTTAATTTTGATAAATTGATAGACACCCTGGAACATTTCACTAGAAAAATATCTCTTCGCGGCCATTATCATTGGTTTCCCTCCAATTTCTTCCTCGCGGATCGGGCCAAAAGGGGTCCACTTTGAACAGCTCTGTGGCCGATAGAAAAGACACTCCGTGGAAGACGGGAAGAGGAGAAAAAAACGAAATTGGATCAAAATAGAAAACATAAATAAATAAAAATAGAGGGGGAGACAGAAAGAGCGACGGTAGAGTTGTATAAGGGCGAGGAGGAGGGGGACAGCGTCGTTTCTGGCTTGGGCGGCCATTTTAGAAAACAACCTACTCGGCCCCCTTCCTGTTCTCAATATGGTTTCAAGTTTTACCCTTGGAGAAAAAAAAAAAAACAACATAGTTTTGTGTGTTGGAGACGTCGTTATTTTAGGTTTCCTTTATGTGATTATGTGTGTTTCTTGTTTCGTAATGGTCGTCTATCGCTTGCATCATGCTTGTCTGAAAACGCAGTTGCATCCCTGTTATTCCAGTTCCTGCTGGCTTTTCATAGAATCCTGTTTTTATTACTCTGGGTCAAGGAAATATTCTTGAAAAGGCTGACGGTGCCTTTTTTTTCATTGTTAATCCTTTGAGTTGAGCTGGTCTCATGTCTTCTGGGAGCTCTCGCGCGCAAGCTTGCAAGCCTGCTTTTGATGATTCATAGAATCCTGTTTTTATTACTCTGGGTCAAGGAAATATTCTTGAAAAGGCTGACGGTGCCTTTTTTTTTTTCATTGTTAATCCTTTGAGTTGAGCTGGTCTCATGTCTTCTGGGAGCTCTCGCGCGCAAGCTTGCAAGCCTGCTTTTGATGCTTTTCAATTTGATTTATTGCAGCAATATTCGTGAATCACGCGTTTTATTGGTATGAAAAAAAGGGGGTTTTCGACGGCTGTTGTACGTGTTTTGAGTCCCGAATTTGCTTTTTTGTTTTGTTTTCCCTTCTTTGTTTAATTTTTCCCTCCATTTTTTCGACGTTTCCAAAGCTTTCCAATAGTTGTTGGGTTACGGTATGCTTGTGTAGGAATGATTGCATATTGTGAATTACGCGTTTTATTGGTATGAAAAAAAAAGGGGTTTTTCGACGGCTGTTGTACGTGTTTTGAGTCCCGAATTTGCTTTTTTGTTTTGTTTTCCCTTCTTTGTTAATTTTTCCCTCCATTTTTTCGACGTTTCCAAAGCTTTCCAATAGTTGTTGGGTTACGGTATGCTTGTGTAGGAATGATTGCATATATGCTTTCTCTGAAAAGAAAGAATGGAAAGTAAAAATCTACAATTTTTTCTACCATTTCCACTTCCATCTCAT
Organism: Diaphorina citri; assembly: GCF_000475195.1. Lineage (NCBI taxonomy): Eukaryota > Metazoa > Arthropoda > Insecta > Hemiptera > Psyllidae > Diaphorina > Diaphorina citri. The sequence goes on from NW_007377456.1 coordinate 82,229, forward strand.
GACGACCCTATGTCCACGAGTAGCGTAAGGGCGTCTTTTTGCAAACTAGTATGTAGAGATAGAAAAATTCTTGCCTGAGAATAATGTATTGAGAGATAAATTATTATTTTTGCAATGGTCGTTCCACGCCATGCCATTGGCTCGGAGCTGGCACGCGATGATCCTATTGGTTGACGTGAGATAAGAGTCACCGTTCCCCCTACTTTATTCTCAATGTCTGGGCATGTATTTGCGAATGTTTAACCCATTGGCCTGTGTGTTTTTTATTGCTCTTTCAACTACCATTTTAATACTTTTAATTCTTGCTGTTTCTTTGTTAATTTCTGCATACATTTTTTCTCGATTGGACTTCTTTTCATGTTGACAACCTCTTGATCCCTGGGGTCTTGGATTTTCTTCTTTGACTTGTTGATTTATTTGCTTTCACCTTGTGTCGTTTCGTCGTTTGTTACTCTTTTTTAATGACATTTTTTTTCTTCTTTCTGTACCATTCTTTCTCTGACAGTCGTTTTTTTGCACCAAGATTTCGGCGTCATTATTTAGATTTGTTATTTCGTTTGGCAAGGCGTCCAATTCTTTGTCGCTTTCTTTCGGCGATCTAGCCGTGTTTGGGTGGCCCGAAATTGTCGTCTCAGGTCAACGACCTCCGTTCGTCGTCACTAATCTAATTTATTACATTAGTGAATAGCAGAATAGGCGAGTTTTTTGAAACATTAGAGAGGGAATGATCAGGGACAGCCAAATGATTATGAGATCCAGTTGAAGGTTAAAACCTAGCTGAAAGCGGATCAGAGATAATACTTATCCATGTTTTAACCAATCATCTTTGATGTATTGCGTCTTCCAGTTCTAACCTTCAGAACTCGAAATTCTTCTATTTTGCATATATGTAATACAGATTGGTGTGAAAAGCTTTTTCAATTTTCATGAGCTAGAATATTTACAATTGGTTCTCCAAAGGGTTTTTCTTTTTGAAGAAATTATGAAACTTCCTAGAAGTCACCAAATGACCCGTTTGCAAATATTTGTGAATTACGCGTTTTATTGGTATGAAAAAAGGGGGTTTTCGACGGCTGTTGTACGTGTTTTGAGTCCCGAATTTGCTTTTTTGTTTTCCCTTCTTTGTTAATTTTTCCCTCCATTTTTTCAACGTTTCCAAAGCTTTCCAATATTCCAATAGTTGTTGGGTTACGGTATGCTTGTCTAGGAATGATTGCACATTTTGCTCCTTATTGTGTACTATTTAGGTAAATATCTGTTTTGATCTAAAGATCCATTTACCTTGGTTGTCAGTTTTCCCTCCATATTGTTTTCGGTCTCTTTATTGCATCCAATTTCTGTTCTATTCCAAATTGACTTTAGAGTTTTGGTGCATTTGCAACCGAGTTTAAAATCCATTTCTGGTTCCGGCCATCTATTTTTTACATGTTTTTTTTGGTTTCCCTCCAATTTTTTCTTTGCTCTTATCTGTTCCCTCCAATTTTATCTCGGTTCCTAAAACACTCGATTTGGTTGGATAATCTAGATATCTAGTTTCTAGAGTTGTTTTGAATAGAGTTGGCTCTACAATAAGGTTCCCCTTGAATGGTTGATTTTACAACAAGGTTCATCCGGACCGTGACCATTTCTTTCCCTCTATTTTTATCTTCTACTACTTCTCACTATTTCCTGTTGACATACCTAATAATGTAGTAGTGTGTACAAGATGTAGAAGAACTCACGATATACACTTTATTGCTTTATTCCTCCATTGGATTCGCCCAGAGTGAGGTGACGTCTATTAGGTTGGCGCGCTTCCTTGACTTGAAAACGGCGGATGAAGCTGATGAAAGAAGCTAGGTAACACATAACACAACAACTTTATTCCTTATTAGTTCCCATTATTCCTGACTTGCGATCTTATTTGGAGGCAAAAGGTTATTTGTGGAAAAGCTGTTCACAATTTTTGCGGATACCACAGCCAATGCTCAGAGTGGAAGGGCCAAAATTCGAAAAGGAACCTACTAAGTGTAATTTTGAAAATGAATTAATTTATAATTTACCAAAGAACTTTGGGAAAAGGGACCAGAGAAAAAGTGTGGAATTTTTTTTTCTCTCTTTAAGTCCCATATTCTTTTATCGGTTCTGGCATTTCAAGAAATATCCTTTTCCGAGGAGGATTGGCTATCCAGCCAGGGACGTTGGTTTTCTTCCATAATCCAGACTACGGGGCCGTTGGAATCTTTGATTTTAGAACCAAATGTAAACTTGTAGAGCAATGCAGTTAGTTTTTGAAGCTCTTTGATTTTGGTCAAAGTAAATAATGTAAAATGGTCGAGTTTCCAATGCAGAATTCCCGAATACTGAAGATATGCAATAGAAAATGCCTAGAACTAAATGTAAAATTGTAGGTAGAGCAATGCATTTTGTGGAGCTCTAATGCTCTTTGGTTTTGGTCAAAGTAAATGCAAAGGTTAAGGGTACTTTAAACGCAGTTCTTCCGAATACTGAAGATATGTTGGGCAGTAGAAAATGCCGCGGGCATTAACCTCACCCATTACTGATCTGGGCATCTTCCCAATGTTCAAAACAGAAGACACGAGTTAATTTATTTTTATTATATCTCCGAGACGGCATTTTGGGGTTTCCCTACGTTTTTCTCTGAGCATTGCTCATAATAAAAGCTGAAAACTGTTTGTACTTGGTGGTACACCTTCTGAGTGACATTCGTGGAATACTATTTTGCTGAAGAAACCCTTCATAGGATCCATATCCAGAATCATGTGTAGGTACTTACTCAAAATACTGATGTTTGCTTCATTGGAAAAAGCCTTTGACATCTCTGAAATGTTGGATATAGTGGCAATTTGAGGTTTGTCCACAAAAAATCTTGAGGTCATCCGCAAACGATTGTTTGACGGGTAACTGGAGTGACTCCAGAAAATATAGTACTCCAGTGGAGGCAAGGAAAGTATTGTCCCTGGAGTTGAAATTATTTTCCCTGGAGTTTCAACTGAAGTTACTGACACACATGTGATCATTATACTGTCCCAAATAACGTTGGAGTTTCAAACCAATAGCATCGGGAGCAAGTTCAACACGAATCAAAACAACTTTGATCATGATTCTTATAATTGTTTCAAGCATGAAAATTATAACTGCATATGTTGCTGATGATTTGTATCAGTTTTAACTTGGGACATAACTTAGGTAAACTCCTTATCTGTTTTTAACTGTATTTCACAATAATACTTTTATTAATAAATAAGTTTCATATATTTGTCAAGTGAAAACATAGTACATACCTATCATTCTTTAGGTAATTAGATTAGAAGTCTCTCTCATTTGTCGACTATTGTAAACTTAAATAAACTACCGTTAAGTATGTCCATTGGTCCAATCATCGATAGAAATAGCTGAATTTTTTGACGTGTCTTTCTCTTTCTACCCCGTCTTTTTTTTACAATAATAGATCAGTTGCGCTTACTTGGGTGATGTTTCAAAGTCATAGAGCAGGAAAAATGAGGACCAACGGAATTTTTCTTTGTCTCCTACAACTTCTAGATCCCGAGATAAATCGATTTAAAAAATACCGGTAAATCGTAAACTTTGACGTCACGGCATACGCTCCCGTAGGCGATGACGTCACATCAAATGTCCCGAGCAAAGCTCCCTTGCAGGCAACGCATTAATGTGTTTGTGCGCATACGTTTCTGCGCAGTTCTTTCTGCTCCGCCGCTAGCGTGCTTGCATAGTGGCGCTACCTAGCGGACAAAAATAGCAACTGCGTTAAGTCTGACGTCACAAATCTATGATCCAGTTAATCAATACTCGTATCTGGGTTTTTGAAGATAAAGATGATTTTCCTCTGAACAAAGAAAATTGCAGTAAATTGAGTTTCTAACATGGAGGCAGCAGTGTTTACTCGTTGGGCTGACAAAGAAATTCTTTGTTTTGTATTAAAATTATATGGAAAACACTGACCGAGTTCAAGTCTTTGCAAACAATTAATTTTATTTGATCATTCAATTCTATAACTTGCTGGTTTTCTGGCAATTTTAACAGTGAAGATTTTATGAAGTAGCTGTGATTCTTCTGTCACTTGTTGGTTTTCTGGCACTAACACGCCACGGTGCTTTGACGATACTCCACTAAACCGTATGGGTGGAAGTTGTTAAAAAAATACATGTCATTATCAGAAGAATTGATTGATATGCTGAGTTAAGCTGCCTCACATGTGGATATCATGATGACAATTCAATATCCAAGAAGTTGTGCTGAACTTATTTTGCATCCTCTGGGAAACCCTATCAAATTCTGATTATTATTTAAACTCTATTGGTTTCAATTCAATGTAGGTTTGTAGGTATATAAATACAAAAAATTACAAACAAAGGGCGAAAAGATTGCCTGGGGCAATCTCTACCATTCAACCCTGATACAAAAAAAATATGTAGGAGTATCATCTTCCTGAACGACTAGATTTCCCTTAAATCCTTCGCTTTATGACGGAAAACTGACCCATGTTTGAAGACCCCTGGGCACAATATCAAAGGAAGGTTAAAAGTTAAAGGTGTGTTTCTTTTTGCAATGTGCATGGCGCCATGATGATTTCGCAGAAGCATGAAAGCAAAACTACCAGTATGTGAATCTCTCAGGCTTTTCCCCACTAATTTCATATTTTCTAATGAGAAAACTAATAATACTCGAGCATGTACCTAATGAGATGCTGTTGGAGTTGTCTTTATTTGAAAAGTACCTTCCTTTCATTACTCTCTGTTAGACATCTTTGGTTCATTAATTTTAGAATTTCTTTGGCAGTCCAACGTGTTAAGAACGTGATTTACTGTAATTGTCATTGTTCAGCAGTTCAGTAGAAAATTGTCTTTGTCTTCTAAAACCCAGGTATTAATTAACTTAATACCCAGCTCATGATCAGAACCAAAATCAGAGCCTGGTAGAAAATTTTGAAATTAACCAATTAGATCTCTCATCCAAACTTGAACCGAGTTGAATACATATCATGGGATGTGATTATGTCCCATTGTCTAAGGAGAGGAATAAATATCGCGGCGGCGTGGCCACAACTGAGAACCAAACTTGGCTACAGAACTTCACCATGTCACCAACAACAGAGTAAGCGGCAACCATGGGACACCAAAACCATACACGTTCAACCTCGAATGACCATACTATCACCAAAGATTACTAAATTACTATGGTAGAATGGTACTAAGAGACCTTATTATTCCCCTTAAAAGAACACTAGTATACTCAGAGGGATGCCAAGATTTTTTAAAAAGTTTGTTAAATGTAAAGACAATGAATGACAATCCCATGAGACATAGAACTTTAAAATGAAGTCTTAATTCAACCTTTAACGAACCAAATAAAGGCCTTGAGTGCCACGACTTAAAGAAGGAGTCATTAATAAAAGTTATGTACAAAGGCCAAATAGGACCGAAAAACAGGATGTCCACAAAGAGGAACGTTTTCCCAGGGGAATAATATTCGTGGGATAATTTTATTGAGACTAAACCACAAAAGAGGACAAAGACCTACGTTAAAACTATAACATTCGTAGGGAATAAAGACTTTTCAAAGATGAGAATGTACCGGGCACACTGGACTTGTATGGGTTAACATCGAACATAATCACTTCATATTACCAAAAAGACGTTAAATCGTTGAAAATCACTTCGAGAACAATGTTTGATTTTTTAATGCTACTTCTTGGAATTTGGATCTAATTTGTTACCTGCTTTACATTCTTTCAGTCTCTTCGGACACCGTTTTGTACGAGTCTCTTCGCTTCCATTCAAAATGTTCAGCAAAATTGAAAGAAATTGTTTATAAATGTTAATGATGGTGGCATTGAAATGGTTGGATAACTGCAAGAGCTCCGTTTTTCTTGATGACACAACAAGTAATTTCAAATTAAAATAAAATTTCGATTAACTAAACAAGTGTCGTGAATTCATGGTTATTAACTCGAGTGGCATGTATCATTTCTAGGGATGTCGTTTACAATAACGGCATCCAACAAAATCACCTTCAGGACTTCCAAGTCGGAAATACGTCAAAAGCCCTGTTACTGCTGGAGATCCGACCCCACTAAATAATATTTGAAGAAGAAAAAGACAGGAAATAAAAGTCAAACCATTAAAAAAGAGAAAAACAAGACAATTGAGATTCGATTTTCATCAAAGAAAAATTGGTGAGCTTTCGACAATATCTTTCTTGGTGAGCTTTCGACAATATCTAAGTGAAATATATAGGGTAGTGGATACTGAAGAGGATCTTGATGGGAAGAGAAGAAAGAGTGTACTTTTCGGATAATTCCAGGAAATACCTACATAATACTTTTGTGTTAATACAATGTGCGGCGGAATTTCATCCAAAGTAACCGTTTGATAAAATGAAATGACCTTGAAACTCCAGGGAAAATAATTTCAACTCCAGGGACAATACTTTCCTTGCCTCCACTGGAGTACTATATTTTCTGGAGTCACTCCAGTTACCCGTCAACAGGATGTCCACAAAGAGGAACGTTTTCCCAGGGGAATAATATTCGTGGGATAATTTTATTGAGACTCAACCACAAAAGAGGACAAAGACCTACGTTAAAACTATAACATTCGTAGGGAATAAAGACTTTTCAAAGATGAGAATGCACCGGGCACACCGGACTTGTATGGGCTAACATCGAACATAATCACTTCATATTACCAAAAAGACGTTAAATCGTTGAAAATCACTTGGAGAACAATGTTTGATTTTTTAATGCTACTTCTTGGAATTTGGATCTAATTTGTTACCTGCTTTACATTCTTTCAGTTTCTTCGGACACCGTTTTGTACGAGTCTCTTCGCTTCCATTCAAAATGTTCTACCATGGTTTAGTGGAAGTACATGGCCGATTTCAGGTCACTTAAGCTCATTTAAAGATGTACGATGGAGGACTTTTTAGTCTCATTCTGGCAGGATAAGCAAGGTATATTCAATTCTACAATCTCCTCTGGAGCCACAAAAACAGACCAGACCGGCTACTTTGGGAACGGCTGTCTCGGATGTCTGATAATTTATTTTTTTAATTCCTACAAACTACAAAAATACCATTTCTTCTAATGTCTACATATTTATTTCTTTAATGTTACATTTCGGCCTCGGAAAGTCGTTGACACCTCTTAGTTTTCGTTGACGTAAAAAGATGTCACAGGGGGGCCCGCAATGCCCCCTTTTTTTCTTCTGTCTCGGAGATATAATAAAAATAAATTAACTCGTGTCTTCTGTTTTGAACATTGGGAAGATGCCCAGATCAGTAATGGGTGAGGTTAATGCCCGCGGCGCAGGGGGGCCCGCAATGCCCCCTTTTTTTCTTCTGTCTCGGAGTTATAATAAAAATAAATTAACTCGTGTCTTCTGTTTTGAACATTGGGAAGATGCCCAGATCAGTAATGGGTGAGGTTAATGCCCGCGGCTGTTGGCATAATGGGACTTTTCAGTCTCAGCCGAAAGTATAAAGAAGGTATATTAAATAAATACCATGTCTCACAGCAATTCATAGGAGGCATATTGGAAAAAAAATCGGAGATAATACCACAAAAAAAAGAGCTGGGACTTTAAAAACTTATAACTTTTGGTACAAAAACTACCTAGTTGATGCAAACTCAAGAAAACATAAATAATAACTATGTTTGTAAATGCACCTTATTCATCTTCATTTTGTGACTTTTCAACACAAAAGACCATTTAACATGGACCTTTGCATTGGTTGTACTCCTTCATTATAATATAAGCTACTTTATTAAAATAAACGTATACATGAAAAATGCATTTCCCACACAATGTAAGAGCATTCTCTCTAGCTCTATGTCTCCCTATATTAGTTAATTGCCGTGCACATAACTTACGTTGGGAACTTGAATGGCGCCAAAGGAGCGTTGCCTATTGATAGTCAACAGTTATGTGATGCCTTTTTGGCAAGTGTTTTGTGTGTAATACAGGGTGGGATGAAAAAACAGTGAATATAGTATTGAAAAAAAGGGAACAAGCCAGTTAGAGCACATTGCTGACTTATAACTCTATAAACTGGAAATCTATGGATGGACGAAATGGGCAAACGGGTCATTTGGTGACTTCTGGAAGTTTCATAATTTCTTCAAAAAGAAAAACCCTTTGGAGAACCAATTGTAAATATTCTAGATCAAGAAAATTGGAAAAGCTTTTCACGCCAATCTGTATTACATATATGCAAAATAGAAGAATTTCGAGTTCTGAAGGTTAGAACTGGAAGACGCAATACATGAAAGATGATTGGTTAAAACATGGATAAGTATTATCTCTGATCCGCTTTCAGCTAGGTTTTAACCTTCAACTGGATCTCATAATCATTTGGCTGTCCCTGATCATTCCCTCTCTAATGTTTCAAAAAACTCGCCTATTCTGCTATTCACTAATGTAATAAATTAGATTAGTGACGACGAACGGAGGTCGTTGACCTGGGACGACGATTTCGGGCCACCCAAACACGGCCAGATCGCCGAAAAAAAGCGACAAAGAATTGGACGCCTTGCCAAACGAAATAACAAATATAAATAATGACGCCGAAATCATGGTGCAAAAAAAACGACTGTCAGAGAAAGAATGGTACAGAAAGAAGAAAAAAAATGTCATTGAAAAAGATGTTACTCTAACGACGAAACGACACAAGGTGAAAGCAAATAAATCAACAAGTCAAAGAAGAAAATCCAAGACCCCAGGGATCAAGAGGTTGTCAACAGATGTAAATGGGGTGTCCACGGTACAGAGACTGTTGGATGCAACAAGGTGACTCGCGCAGAGAGATGTCACAATGTTGTAGGAACTCTACACACTAAGTACTTTTATGTAGTTTTTATTGAATTAAGGATCACATTTATGCAACACTTCAGCGTTTGTGGGGCTCAAAACAAAAAAAAAAACATGGCGATCAGGGCTTTGCTTTAAACTTTAAAGTTGTTCCAAGATAGTCAACTGTTGCTTAACTCCACAAAAAGCCCTCCTGAGGCTTAGGTGTGAGGGCAAACAGCCCTAAAGAATGGGTTGAGCTTCTACGAACCTAGTCAACTGTTACCCTTCCTAACCTTCCTTGGTCCACAATTTTAATTGGTAATCAACCAAGGCCACTCAAATCAATCAAGACACAAATTTCTCAGTCATGTGAGCAAATAACACCTACTTTCACGATGTAAATGGGGTGTGAAAGAAAATAAGGCCACGGTACAGAGACTGTTGAATGCAACAAGGTGACTCGCGCAGAGGGATGTCACAATGTTGTAGGAACTCTACACACTTTAAGTACTTTTATGTAGTTTTTATTGAATTAAGGATCACATTTATGCAACACTTCAGCGTTTGTGGGGCTCAAAACGAAAAAACATGGCGATCAGGGCTTTGTTTTAACTTTAAAGTTGTTCCAAGATAGTCAACTGTTGCTTAACTCCACAAAAAGCCCACCTGAGGCTTATGTGTGGGGGCAAACAGCCCTAAAGAATGGTTTAAGCTTCTACGAACCTAGTCAACTGTTAACTGTTACCCTTCCTAACCTTCCTTGGTCCAATTTTAATTGGTAATCAACCAAGGCCACTCAAATCAATCAAGACACAAATTTCTCAGTCATGTGAGCAAATAACACCTACTTTCACGTCTGCAACCCGCCCAGTTACATAACCAGAAACCAGACCAAAAACCTGATGCTACTGCCTCTTACGAGGAAAATTTATATGGATTTTCTTCAAGATTTTCGAGTGCCAAATTAATTCGCACCTACAGGGTTACTTATTTCATGACGATATTTTCATAATTTTTGATGGATCAATTAACCCAGTTACATAACCAGAAACCAGACCAAAAACCTGATGCTACTGCCTCTTACGAGGAAAACAGTGACAAATCTGATTCGAGAGAGTGCGTATCGTGAAATTAACTTGTTTATCTAACAAATTATCACGCAACGTAAAACTTCGATCGAATTTATTTTCAAATTAATTTTGATAGGTTTCAATACCTGCGTCTATGAGTGAGGGAGGATATCGAGCATATTGTAATGGAGTGTCGAAAGTACGAGAAGCCTCAAAGGGAAAAACTTTTTCGTGCCATGGAGCCTTTGGTTGAACACCCTTTTTCATTCGGAACCATTTTATTAACGGACAAAACCTACGGTCACCTTTTTCATTTTTTCGTTAAATGTGATATAGTTATATAATATGAAAAAGCTTTAAATGCTAATCTTTAAAAAAACACATCCACTCTGGCTGTATGGTGGAGGCTTGGTGCCGGGCCAATGCCAAAAAAAAAAAAAAAAAAAAAAAAAAAAAAAAAAAAAAAAAAAAAAAAAAAAAAAAAAAAAAAAAAAAAAAAAAATAAAAAAAAAAAAAAAAAAAACAGAACATCTTTCTCACAGGAGTATGACACTACGTTTGTCTGTTTGCTTCGCGATTTCTCCCGAATAGTTTGTCCGAATTGAATGAGAATTTGGCAAACATGTGGAAGATCTACAGGACATTTGCTTGTTAGAATTATCTATTTTCTATCTTGAATATTTTAATAAATAATTTTCCCATTTCGATGTTTCACTTTGCAGTGATCTGAACTTCAAGAAGGATGACATTGTGATTCTGCGGAGGAAGATTGATAACAACTGGTTCTATTTCGCGGATGATATAATTCTGACAATATGCTGAAGACAGGTCTGGAATTTAGACTCGAAACGTGTTAATCCGATTTTTCGATCGGACTAAAACATTTAGATCACGTGAATTTGTATTTGTATAAAACAAATCTCCGATAAAACTAGGAACTCACTTCGTTTTATCTGTTCCCTCTACAGAAAACTGACAATGGTTGGCCGGAGATCATGCGTGTCAATCCAATGCTAGACTGGAGCTACAAGAACGTTTGGAGAACGATACGAGAATTCAATATCCCTTACTGTACTCTCTATGATCAGGGGTAAGATAGACTAGTATTACTTTCTATTACTACAGTATAGCGAGCTATACTAGTAATGAAAGTATTGTTTTTTTAGTATTATTATTTTAGCATCATTCAATAGGATAAGGAAAGTCGTGTGATGTTCACACCAGATTTTTTTAGACTTCGGGAATGAAGGGACTTTTCCATCCCAATCTGATAGTATAAACAGGGTCTATTCTATTCCACTTATTCTATACTTAGAATCGGGCTTCAAACTGGTAATTATGCAGAAGTCACGTCCGTGGAAAAGAAAAGCTCCTTTTTGTGTTCAACCTAACCCTATAATAACAAACAACATTTCTTTCGGGCATGAGGTCGCGCTTCGCGCTCCCTTGGCTTCGCCCCTGAAAACTAATATCGTCCCTGAGTCTTGTCTCGAAGAAATGAAAACTGAAAACTAAAAGCGAGAGCAAAATATTAAACGTAGGAAAAGTTTTGCTGGCCTCAAACTGTGTTCCCTGTGTATTCCTTATGGGGAGACTAAAAAACGTCAATATCTCGGAACGGTTTGGAATTTCGGGGGTTTTCGATTTTTCCCAGTATGTACAAAAAATAAGGAATCCAATGGTGAAAACCGCAATATCTCGGGAACGGTTTGGAATTTCGGGGGTTTTCCGATTTTTCCCAGTACCTAAAAAAAATAAGGAATCAAATGGTGAAAACCGCATCTTCCTAGCTCATCTAGAAGTGGGTTAGAATTAGTATGAGTGAGTGAGTGAGTGAGTGAGTTCCTAGCACGTCTAGAAGTGGGTTAGAATTTGTATACGTGAGTCAGTCAGTGAGTCAGTTACACAAGGGGCTGTATATATTTAGGATAAATCATTGAGTAAAATAATAATAATAAAGAAGTTTATTTTTTAACACATTAGTAATACACTTTTCTTTTCAATACACTTTATTCTCTCTCATGAACAATTATTAAAGAGAATAATATAAAATATTTATTTATTTATTTTCTTGTACACAGAACAAAATAATGTATAGTACAACGTTAGAGTATAAAATATAAAAACATAGTACAACGGTACCTAGAATATAAAAAAGAAAAATATATAGTACCTAACTACTTAAGAATAGAGGAAGAAGTTAATGGTTGGCCAATGTGTTTGAATAATGAGGATGACCATTATGACCAATTTTTGTAATAGATTCCAAATTTCCCAAATTTTATATTGTTTATTCCAGGCAAGTACATTCTAAGTGAGAACAAATTCCACACGTACGCCCTCTATCTGAGCGTGGACGAAGTTCTCATTGTCGACTCCCTCAACGAATGCGTCAATCGGCACCACTCGGTAATCTTCGGCTCCTATCCTCTCCGGTACAAAACGAAGATCACGCTCGAAGCCCGAAGCGAGGCGGAAATGAACGACGCGAGATCGTGTCTCGTCGGGACACTGGCGCCGTATGTGGACGTGTATGGAACTATTATGAACAATGAGAGTTTGGCGTTCGCCCAGCATAGCTTGCAGGTAATTGAATAGAATATCAAATCATGAAAAACCAACCTCAATGGTGTAGTGGTTAGCACGGTGGACTCTGGATCTGGAGGTTGGTGGTCGTCGTTGTTGTTGTTGTTGTTGTTGTTGTTGTTGTTGTTGTTGTTGTTGTTGTTGTTGTTGTTGTTGTTGTCTTGCAGGTATGTAATTGAATAGAATATCAAATCATGAAAAACCAACCTCAATGGTGTAGTGGTTAGCACGGTGGACTCTGGATCTGGAGGTTGGTGGTTCGAGTCCAAGTCATAAAATTTAGGGTAGTGTACAACATTTGCGACAAGCATGTATGCTTAACACAATTAAAATTCTTATCTAATCATTCATGATTAGATAAAGCAAAGCTTTTTCACAACTTTTGTGGATATCAGAGCATTACAAGCTTTTTCACAACTTTTGTGGATATCAGAGCATTTTTGTGGATATCAGAGCATCCTTTACAATCAATTTCCATATTTCAATAATCTTTTTAGATTTTTTTTTTTTTTTTTTTTTAATTTTTTCGTTGTTGTCGTTGTTGTCGTTGTTGTTGTTGTTGTTGTTGTTGGTGTCGTTGTTGTTGGTGTTGTTGTGGTTGTTGTTGTTGTTGTTGTTCTTGTTACTTGTTTTGTTGTTCTTGTTACTTGTTTTGTTGTTCGTGTTGTTTTTGGAGGAAATTTCGGTGCGGCGATAGCAAGAAACAGAAAAGTTTGATACCCATTCGGGCACGGAGGTTGTCAATGCTCTAATAAAAAGAAAACGTTCTTTCTCATCCTTCTACTTATCATTTATTTATTTCAACGGGTTACTTTCTGGTGTTCTCGTGTTGACCCAGCACCTAAATGGGAAGTATTGTGTCTCTTCTCGCTCATCTGATGAGAGGCAAACTACGGGATGGGCATGCTACGACACAGACCACAAGCGTCTAATGTAGCAGTTGTTTCATCGCTACGAAATAAAAACGTGGTGAAACACTCATCTTTTAAAACAACTATTTACGGAAAATGGTACGAGATTTTTCCACCTGGAATCTGACACCTTTTATGACACAAAAATTCTCACTCTCCAGTCAGACTTGCACAAATTTTGTTCAATCAGATGAAAACTAAACAACATTTCTTTCTCGTCCATCATTTCAGCTACTCGTCTCTGGGCAGTGTACACAACACCACTCGTAATCCGGCACTGGTTCAAGTACGTACGGACGGTACAGAGATTTATTTACCGCCCGATAGTTTACATGATGACCTGTGTGAGAGAAAAGGCCGCCACTGATGGAAACTAGGCTCTCGAGACCCTGTTAGGCCACCACTGATCACTAAGCCAAGCGCTTAGTGAAATGGAACCAAGATGTAGAAAGTATTTTGGAAATATGTAGCTGTTAAACAGTGCCTTTAGATTTAAATGTTAATGTTATTTTAAGTCCTTTTATCCTAAATATATACAGCCCCTTGTGTAACTGACTGACTGACTGACTGACTCACGTATACAAATTCTAACCCACTTCACTCATCTTTGAAAACAACTATTTACGGAAAATGGTACGTGATTTTTCCACCTGGAATCTGACACTTTGTATGACACGAAAATTCTCACTCTCCAGTCAGACTTGCACAAATTTTGTTCAATCAGATGTTGATGCTTCAGGGTGTGTTTATGAACAGGGCTGAGATGAGCTCGGACGACGTGAGATAGCTGTCCCGGCGGCAATTTTTAAAAAATTAGTCTTTTTTTTCAGATTTAGGAGCAATTTTGCACTGAAATTACATTTCTTTCAAAAAACACTAGATTTTGACCTCAAATCACTAAATCACTAGATTTGCCAAGAATTCACTAAATTTAGTGAAAAATCACTAAGTCTGGAGACACTTATGTAACGGGCTAGGATGAGCTCGGACGACGTGAGATAGCTGTCCCGGCGGCAATTTTTAAAATTCATTTTATATTTATTTTTGTTGCGATTTCAAGCAGGCTCCGATAAAAACGATTTAAGTATAAATTCTGGGGCACCCTGTATAGAGAGTAATACATAGAATTTTGCGATTTCAAGCAGGCTCCGATAAAAACGATTTAAGTATAAATTCTGGGGCACCCTGTATAGAGAGTAATACATAGAATTACAAATTACAAGAATTACAAAAAATCTATTCTGTTCTAAATGGGGCAAAATCGTTGTGATAATAATACAATTGTTTAATTATTTATGCTTAGATTATTTTAATTTGATCAAATAGTATTCTGTTCTAAATGGGGCAAAATCGTTGTGATAATAATACAATTGTTTAATTATTTATGCTTAGATTATTTTAATTTGATCAAATATTACTCCTCTGTTTCAGATTCTAATCTTCAATGTTCAGTGTGCTGGGAGCAGTTCACACTGGATGAGGCTGTGCGTAAGCTCCCCTGTGATCACTTCTATCACACCCCGTGTATTGAGCCATGGCTGCAACTGCATGGCACATGTCCTATCTGCCGACAAACCCTACACAGTGAGTCTGCAGAGAGTCTGGGTCCTGCAGGAGCAGGAGAGTAAATTTACTGTTCATGTTGAACATTAGGACTGGCTGGAATGTCGACTCTATCCAGAGCAACATGACAACGCCGCAACTCACACGGTTCAACCAATAACTTCTCACAAGATACTCCATTATCATTATCAACCACACTACAACTCTCAACATCCGAGTCCGCAGTCCGCGGCGAACCAGTGCCAAGTCCCGGCGGAGCGGTCGCATTCCCGGAACCAGTGACAAGAGTCGGCGCAGTGGTTGCATTCCCGGAACCAATAACAAGTCCTGGCGGAGTGGTCGCATTCCCGGAACCTGTAACAAGTCCCGGCGGAGTTGTCGCATTCCCGGAACCAATAACAAGTCCCGGCGGAGTGGTCGCATTCCCAGAACCTGTGACAAGTCCCGGCGGAGTGGTCGCATTCCCGGAACCAGTGACAAGTCCCGGAAGAGCGGTCACATTCCCGGAACCAGTTACAAGTCCCGGCGGAGCAGTCGCATTCCCGGAACCAGTGACAAGTCCTGGGGGAGCAGTTGCATTCCCGGAACCAGTGACAAGTCCCGGAAGAGCGGTCACATTCCCGGAACCATTGACAAGTCCCGGCGGAGCGGTCGCATTCCCGGAACAAGTGACAAGTCCCGGTGGAGCGGTCGCATTCCCGGAAGTGGTAGTGACAGTATCCAGGGCGAGCTCTAGCTTGGGTGGAGATGAACATTGGAGACACATGTCATGCATCTCATCATCCCCTCCACCCACTGCTAACTCTAGCCGAGGTGGTGACATGTCGCTCATCTCTAGCATTGTCTCCGTGTTGGTTGCTTCTAGCTCACTGCCCATGGCTGGCTGAGGTGTCAATACAGAAGCACGATCGTCCAGTTTTATCCCGGCGGTTCCAGTTGGGCCGCTTTCCATCACCCCGGTTTGTTGTCATGGAGATTCAGGACATTCGAGGGTGAGCTCGTTGTAAGGAGGCAGTTGATAGGGGGACCCCACAACACTGTCCAAACTTCCTCCGGCCTGGGCTGGATGTCATTGGGACTCAGATTTGATCGTCGTTCCATTGTTGGCGCCTGTAACAAAACCAACACCAATATTAATATTGATAGATTCTTTTGTAATTTATTGATTTATTATTATTTTTTAAAAAAAGATGAGTGTTTCACCGCCGTTTTTATTTCGTAGCAATGAAACAACTACTACATTAGACGCATGTGGTCTGTGTCGTAGCATGCCCATGCCCACCCCGTAGTATGCCTCTCATCAGATTTATTTAATTTATTTACAGATGGGCGAGAAGAGACACAATACTTCCCATTTAGGTGCAGGGTCAACACAAAAAAACACCAGAATGTAACCCGTTCAAATATTTGCAATCGAAAAACGAGTACAAATTTGTAAGGCCGACCATACACTATCAGGTCGCCTGTCAGTTTTGACCTGTCATTTCTGGCATGAAGCCTGATGAGCACACAAATTGCATGAAGATTTCATCAGTTATCAGTTTACCATGGATCCTCCTGGTGATGATTTGCTTTTGCTGTCTGTATTTATTTTAATTACTGTGAATCGTACAAATAAGCGGAGAAAACGCAAGCAATGGTGCAAAGAATGGTTGCACAGGAGAAATAAATATAATCATACAAATCTTGTTAAGGAACTAACATATGAACCAACTGATTTCCACAATTACTTGCGTATGAAAGAGTCAGTGTACAACCAGTTATTGTCACTTGTATCTCCTTTGATTACGAAGAAAGATACACATTTGAGGACAGCTATATCCCCACACGAGAGGCTGACAGCCACTTTGAGATTCTTAGCATCCGACCAATCCTATGAGTGTCTCAAATATTCCACTAGGATTCCACACAAAACTGAGACCTGATGAAACCGCCATAAACTGTGCATTCTGACTTCATGTCATGACAGAACTTATCGAATTTTCATCATGTCTCAGGTCGCCTGACATGCCACCTGACAAACTAGTTTTTACTGCCACACACTTCATTCCAGACATGACAGGTCGGACCTGACAGGCGACCTGATAGTGTATGGCCGGCCTAATAATTTAAAATATTTAAATGTTTGGGTTTCAATGTTCATGCTAAGTGCACACGAAGCTGCATGCACTCCGAACTCCAAGCACAAAGCTAAAAAAACTTCGACCAGGCGGGGAATCAAACTTGGGACCTCCAGCGTGCAAGCCTAGTGTGATACCCACTCGGCCACGGAGGTTGCTTTTATGAGGCTGCATGCACTCCGAACTCCAAGCACAAAGCTAAAAACACTTCGACCAGGCGGGGAATCAAACTTGGGACCTCCAGCGTGCAAGCCTAGTGTGATACCCACTCGGCCACGGAGGTTGCTTTTATGAATTGAATGTTTTGAAGGATGATTGTATATGTTCTCACCATTTCCATTGTTCTGTAAGCTATCCCTGCCGACACCGCTGATGTTATTCTGTGCAGCTTCATTGAGTAGCTTGGTTCTCTTCCTTGTATAATGCTGCCACAATAGAACCTGCTGATCATCAATGAACTTGGCACACTGGGAATTGACAATCTCGCGCCGAAAATGTTCGTACTGGAAATAGAAAAAAGAAAAACCATTTACAAAAAAATCTGGAAGTATTACTATTATTAGCACCTAAAACTACACGGATCTGATAAGGCACGCCCCTTGTTCAGAGTGAACAATCTCGATCTGGAAGTATTACTATTATTAGCACCTAAAACTACACGGATCTGATAAGGCACGCCCCTTGTTCAGAGTGAACAATCTCGTGCTTCTCGTACTTACCACCACTTGAAAATACGAATCTACGAAGAAATTGGGATTTTCGCTGACTTCTTTTTATTTCTGAAAAACTGGCAATTTTTATCTCAAAAGTGCCACGTCCGAGGTTTGAAATTCGAACCTAGATTTTGCCATCAGCAGTGAATTGTCCATGGGCCCTATCTTATCCCTAGACACAAACGAAAATTTTAAGCTGTTCAAAAGTTACAAGGGGTTCACTGGAACTTTTGTGCCAAGGTGTCTAGGTAACTGGTTGCTGTTTGCTGATACATACATATACTTCGGAGCATTGAACCTTTGGCTCTACGTGGTGGTTTGGGAGCAGTAGACCTTTGACCTCACACGTGTTGTAGTTTGTTGGGGGTGGCGGGGAATGCAGGGATATGTAAAATTAAACTGCAAAAAAATGTTTGGGAACTGCTGGCTTAGAGGATAGCATGCTGGGTTGCTGTATGAGGGTGTGTTTATGTACCGGGTTGAGATAGGCCATTCCCGTCCTTTCTTGGCGTGTGGAAAATGATGTGGTAACTTAACACAGCCTTCATGAGCGTGTAAAGTTGGCGGGAAATTCAAAATTTCATTTTTTTTTCCCCCGCAACTTGTACAATCTGAATTCATTTTTTACTTTTTATCTCGAGTTTGCACGTTTATATTATACTTTTCATTTACATTAGATATTACAAAATTTTTTTTTTCCCACAACTTGTACAATCTGAATTCATTTTTTACTTTTTATCTCGAGTTTGCACGTTTATATTATACTTTTCATTTACATTAGATATTACAAACAAGCAAATTACAAAGCAAACAAAAATAAATATAAAATAAATTTTAAACATTGCCGTTGGGACAGAGGGTTAGAAAAAATACCCAACACTCCCACGCTATCCTTGCTTAAGTTACCACTCCAATGCAAAATTGTAGAAACAATATCCTATCTCACCTCGTCCGAGCTCATCTCAACCCGGTACAAAACCACAGCCACAAACCTCTTTTTTTTTAAGAGGTTTGACAGAGGGAACCGTAACTGCTATGGTCTTATCGTCCTGAAATCGAAGAGAGAAGGAAGACAGGATAGGAGAAAGCCAGCCGTTCCGAGAACGAACATTATCCCATCAGGATAAAATCCGCCCCGGGCGGGAATCGAACCCGCGGCCTAGCACTTACAAGGCAGACGCACTACCATCATAGCAACTAGGCTGGCAACCTATATTTTTAAAAGGTCTAAAATTTGTCTTTTTTAGGTAAATTTTCTCTTTTTTCTACGACTTCTATGCATTTAGATTCTGAGATATACCTAAATCGATCCCCCACAAAACATAAATATGAAAAAGTAAAAAAAGGCCAAGTTCCTATCCAAAAGTGTAGACCTATAAAAGTGGTGAGATCAGAATATTAAGGCCAAGACTGCATTCCCAGTTTTTCGTGTCTGCTGAAAATGCTGGATCTCAATTGCTTCAACGTTCTCTCAAATTTAACTTTGCAATGTTTTCCTTCTATTATTATTTTTATGTTAATGCCGGATAATACCTACCGAATGGGTACCTATTTTTTTTTACATTTGTGGTTTTGTGGGGGAGCTCACTCCTTTTTTCTAAGTGTGTATTTACACATGATTATTATGTACAGATCTCCTTATTACCTACCCAGCTATACATATGAGAGCTTTTGAATTTTTCCGTGAGTTGTTGTTGTTCTTGGTGGGGAAATACCCATCTTATCGATACCTAACTAATCCTAAAGTCAGTAAAAAAGCGGTCGAAATACTGTTAACTCAGTTAACTGTAAAAATACGGTAGAACACCACCAACCGTTGTTCCGATCATAGCGTATAGAAGAGAAGTGTGGAACCCCCCCCCCCCCCCACCCCACCCGAGGGCACAAGGGGAAAAGGACGAGATTTTTCCAGGAACACGAAAATGGTGGTGCAAATTTCGTCCAGAAAACCATAAAGTCAAAAATCCAAAAAAACTGGTTTTTGGGGGATTTTTTTCACATTTTCTCACACAAATGGGCTCTGATCTTGAAATTTGTCGCGACGACCTATGAACTCAAAGCGAGAAAGTTTTGGATAACACTTCAGTCGATCATTTAAGACCGGTTTTAGCGTCACCTATGTTAAGCTACGCCGAGGAAGGCCAATAAATGGATGGGTGACTTAAACATTATATTGGCAATAAAGGGAGAACGGGCTCTAGTCGTGATTTTAAATCATTACCTACATGAAAGCAAAATCAAATCAAGAATAATAATAAACTGAATATTAAATAAAATAGGTAAGTACATAAATACTGATTTTCTTTAACCAAGATCGAAAAATTCCCGGAGGGACGGGCCCCGCTTGTTTCTACCCCTTCCGATAAAGCTAGAACTTTGGAATTTCGCAGGTATAATAAGGAAGTATAGGTTAACATATGGTCCAAATTTTGTGATCTACCCCTTCCGATAAAGCTAGAACTTTGGAATTTCGCAGGTATAATAAGGAAGTATAGGTTAACATATGGTCCAAATTTTGTGAGATTGACGGAGTTATGATAGGGGTAAAAATGCGTCGAAATGTTTCATGTAATATACACACTGGCGTGCTCAGGCCGGAACTTGGCCTGCCGTGCGCCTAGATATGTAGCAGCAAACATGTGTCAGTAGATTCCGTCTCCTGATGGCTAAACATGAGGTACACGTGTTCAAACTGATAAGAGTTTGATGAACATATTTGGAGCAGAAGTATGTACATAATATATGTGCTTTTACCTACATTTTTTTTTTTTTTTTTTTTTTTTTTTTTTTTAATCACTAGATCGGGACGATGCTCGACGAGTTTTGGTTTCTGCGCATGACACACATTAGGGAGATTTCGCATCGAATCCTGATCCCCATAACGCAACCCATGTTGGCGCCATCTTGTTTACATCATGTTTATATTCCCATAAACCCCGCCCCAGCTATACAGGGTGTCCCGCGAACGACTGTACAACGCTTGAGGGTTGATGCAGGACCTAAAGGGCTACCAGAAAAAGCTACATGATGATCTGTGTGAGAGAAAAGGCCGCCACTGATTAAAACTAGGCTCTCGAGACCCTGTTAGGCCACCACTGATGCCAAAGCCAAGCGCTTAGTGAAATGGTACCAAGATGTAGAAAGTATTTTGGAAATATGTAGCTGTTAAACAGTGCCTTTAGATTTAAATGTTAATGTTATTTTAAATCCTTTTATCCTGTGTGAGAGAAAAGGCCGCCACTGATTAAAACTAGGCTCTCGAGACCCTGTTAGGCCACCACTGATCACTTATGGCGCGACCAGGCAGCTCGGCAGCGCTGCCGGGTCGCGCTGCCGGGCAGCTAGGATCGGAACGCCACCTTAAGCCAGCGCTTAGTGAAATGGTACCAAGATGTAGAAAGTATTTTGGAAATATGTAGCTGTTAAACAGTGCCTTTGGATTTAAATGTTAATGTTATTTTAAGTCCTTTTATAAAAATAAATATTATTTAAGTTTAAAAAACATTTAAGCTGAGGTCTTATTTTGGTCCTTTTATAAGCACGAGTATTTAAATAAATATTATTTAAGTTTAAAAAACATTTAAGCTGAGGTCTTATTTTGTTATTTTCATTCTCTTTTAGTGCATCCTTAGCGTAAATAAGCTGTACTCGATCATACTAAATGAAGTATGATTAGGATGAATTTTCTGCTTTAACAAAATAATACTATTAATAATTACCTACCTACATTACAGGTGAATGCTATTATCCAGATGGTCACCCATCCAGATACTAACCACACAAAAACGTTACTTAACTTTAGTGTTCTCATGGACTGGTGTTCTAGTGTTCTAAACGTGCTATCGCCGCTGGCTTGGCCAACAGGGAATGACATTTCACCCCGAACATTTGAAAGTTCCCGCCAATAGTTTTTTAGGGTTGCCAGATCATTTTCAGCCCAAAACGGGACAAGCGACCTAAAACGTAAAAAAAACGGGATTTTGGATGAAAATATGGGACAACCTAACCCTATAATCCTTCTTGCGTTTAACCTATCCCTATAATAACACTGGTCACTGCTCATTTGTGCCAGTTCCTTTGGTAGCAATATTCAGTTCCCGCCAATAGTTTTTGGCTCCACTTTTTATCTGCTCACCACTAGTCGTCCACTGTTTCAGACCTCCTTGAACTAAGCGATGGCTGTTGTTGAGAAATTGAATCGTGTGAACCGGGCCTTTAAATACGGCCCATTGGAGTGAGTCGACTCGCGGCAAAATGCGGGAAATTTTGAACCACTGTTTTCGACCTCCTTGAACTAAGCGATGGCTGTGTTCACGGATCTAGCACAGGGGAGCGTGTTGAGGACGAGATTTTTCGAGGAAAATCCCATGACAACAGTAGGGGGATGGGATTTTACTTTTCATAAAACGTCCCTTTCCCACCATAAATTCTTTGTTTATTTTTGACTTGTAATAGGTAATTTTTATAAATTTTATTTTCTGTTTCTCAAGACCTCACAACTTTTGAAGAATTTGAAGTAAAATTTCGTTTTTCGTAGGTACTTTATTACAAACAAGCAAATTACAAAGCAAACAAAAATAAATATAAAATAAATTTTAAACATTGCCGTTGGGACAGAGGGTTAGAAAAAATACCCAACACTCCCACGCTATCCTTGCTTAAGTTACCACTCCAATGCAAAACTGTAGAAACAATATCTAGTACATACAACACAAACAATGTTGAGCACAGCTTCCCTGAAAACATGTACCTACCTGGAGCAAATCAAGAAAGTAGAGACACATTGGATATTTGAGGTACTTGGCATACTGAGGCTCCTTCCAGTACAGCAGATATTTCAGATAGTTGACAAATGCTTCGTCTTTCAGATAGCCACGCTGAGCGAGGAAGTTGAGATAGTTTGGATTAGCCAGACATTGAATAAACTCAAGCTCAATTTGAAATCGGAGTCGCTGTTGATCTTCCGTTTCTGGACCACCTCAACATAAGAAATTCATTTCATGTTACAATTATTACATTTTTTTTCCTTTACTTGGATTTTTTTTTGAACAAATTTTATCTGTTGAGGATAAAATCCACACAAGGCAGGAATCAAACCCATGACCTAG
>NW_007377456.1:107244-159347 GCF_000475195.1 Diaphorina citri
CAACAACAACAACAACAACAACAACAACAACAACAACAACAACAACAACAACAACAACAACAAACAACAACAATAACAGTGTACCTACCAATGTCATCAAACATAAACCACCTGACCGTGGGACACAAATCAAAGGATGGAGCATTAATGTGAACTTCCAACCTGCTCCTACAACTCCCAATTAAGTAGGTACCGGATACGGATAGTGTACCTACCAATGTCATCAAACATAAACCACCTGACTGTGGGACACAAATCAAAGGATGGAGCATTAATGTGAACTTCCAACCTGCTCCTACAACTCCCAATTAAGTAGGTACCGGATACGGATAGTAGAGGGTGCCCTTTTACAGAAATAGGTACAAGTTTTATTTTAATTAATTACCTTTATTGGCCATCTTGTAGTCCAGACCAATAATGAATGGTTCACGGTTAGCTAGTGGAGAGATATACTTGTATACTGTCCCCTATGCAATATCTGAAAGAAAAGGAGGGAAAAATATACATAATTGAAAAAGCAAAACCAAGTAGAGTTGAACCTGTCTAAGTGGGAATCCTGGATAAAAGGTGAAAAAATTGCTGATCCCTTGGATTCCCAGTGAGATGTGTTGAGTTCACTGAAAAATTGGCAACACTGGAATTTGAATTGTAAACCTACATATTATTATAATCTATATGTTGTTTTGTTTTGGTTCAAAAATTTTAAAATGAAGAAAAGAATTGAAATTAAAGGTGTGGTCGGATATTATGACGTTTTATAAGTTTATTAAAAGTAAAGTGGTGTAATTATTTTATTAGAAGAAATTGTGTTTTTCCCACAGAATTTAAGAGGTTATGAAACAATCTATATCAGGGGTGGCCAAACCGGGAACCGCGGTTCCCTTGGGAACCGCGAGCCCATTTTGAGGGAACCGCAAGCTTATTTTAATTTAAGAGGTTATGAAACCCAGTAAATGTCCAGTAAACTTTTAATGAGTTTTGGTGAGTGTTTTCATTGTGTTTAGTGTTGTCTCCAGGAACTGTGGAGGAAGTAGTTTAGTAGTTTGTTCTACACCACAGAAGGAGAATGGAAGCCAAGAATGGCATTAAGCAGTTTTGTGGGGAAGGTTACACCACATGGGAATACAGAGTGTTGTCTCTGTTAGAGGAGATATTAAGAGTCAAAAATGTATTTTGATTGGTTATACATTTACAGGATATAGATTGTGGGATATAGAAAAAGAGAAAATTATTGTTGCTAAAATGTATTTTTTAATGAAAAAGAATTTTTATTTAAACATAATAATATTCAGCAAAGCATTTCTTCTGAAGAAATGACTGAAATTGATAATATTTCTCAATCAAATGAGAAAGTTGGTGAAATTAATTTGGAAAAGAGAGTTAGAAAAATTCCTGATTAAAAAAAATAATTCAGATAGGAATATAATATTTTTATCAAGACAATTACAATTAAAAGTTTTTTTTAAATTCTTTCAATGTCACTCAGGACATCATCTTCAGACCAAGGTAGATGTTGACTCTATCACAGCAGGAGTAGACAGTAGAAGTGAGGAAAATTATATGGTACAAGCAGGCTCTGCCTGCTTGCGCGTGGCTGAGGCATGGCCGTAGGTGATCGTAGCATAGCTTACCGCACCTGACGATACTGCTCTAATTGTGAAAACTCCTTCTTGTGTTTAACTTAACCCTATAATAACACTGGTCACTGCTCATTTGTGCCAGTTCCTTTGGTAGCAGTTAGAAAAATTCCTGATTAAAAAAATAATTCAGATAGGAATATAATATTTTTATCAAGACAATTACAATTAAAAGTTTTTTAAATTCTTTCAATGTCACTCAGGACATCATCTTCAGACCAAGGTAGATGTTGACTCTATCACAGCAGGAGTAGACAGTAGAAGTGAGGAAAATTATATGGTACAAGCAGGCTCTGCCTGCTTGCGCGTGGCTGAGGCATGGCCGTAGGTGATCGTAGCATAGCTTACCGCACCTGACGATACTGCTCTAATTGTGAAAACTCCTTCTTGTGTTTAACTTAACCCTATAATAACACTGGTCACTGCTCATTTGTGCCAGTTCCTTTGGTAGCAATATTCCACGGACGTGACTTCTGCACAAGTACCTTGGTATCTAGAAGTTGTAGAAGAAAAAGAAAAATTCCGTTGGTCTTCATGTTTCCTGCTCTATGACTTTGGAACATCACCCAAGTAAGCACAACTGATCTATTGGGTATAAAGATGAGTGACAATCCAAGCAATTCTACTGTTAGCTTTTCCTATCCCCACTCAGGCCAGGTGAGGAAGCAGGAAGCTTGTAGCTGATTGTAGGGTAAAACACCCATGCTATTCAGTGGCATCTTATCTTATATTATAAGAACAAGATCCATTCACTCATTCACAGTTCACATTTCATAGTTCACACACTGATCGCTCTATCTCGAGATAGGTGAGGAAGCAGGAAGCTTGTTGCTGATTGTAGGGTAAAACACCCATGCTATTCAGTGACATCTTATAAGAACAAGATCCATTCACTCATTCACAGTTCACATTTCATAGTTCACACACTGATCGCTCTATCTCGAGAACCACAACACCTAGAAAGCTGAAATTTGGTAGGAATATTCCTTTTATGGTCTAGTGTGCAATAAGAAAGGATTTTGCGAAAATCTAAATCGATCCTGAGATATGAATATGATCAATTTTTGATCGCTGAAATCTCCATAAGAAATACACAGAGTGCAGAGACTGCGGGAGAGAAAACTTTTCCTCGCTCGCCTTTTATTAATTTATTTTTCACAAAAATACGCTTGAAGCTTGAACCTTCAAAACAACGCGTAGGTACCTAGAATAAACCTATGAACAGTATGAACTCAAAGCGAGAAAGTTTTAAATAGGTAACACTTCAGTCGTTATTTTAAGATTGGTTTTAGCCTTTTAGCGTCACCTATGTTAAGCTACGCCGAGCAAGGCCAATAAATGGATGGGTGACTTAAACATTATATTGGGAATAAAGGGAGAACGGGCTCTATAATAGTCTTGATTTTAAATCATTACATGAAAGTAAAATCAAAAAATCAAATCAAGAATAATAATAAACTTGAATATTAAACAAATTAGGTAGGTACCAGAGATGTGCGAATCGCAAAATGCAAAATGGAAAATGCAAAATGCAAAATGTAAAATGTACATTTACATTTTACATTTCAAATTGGTTTTGAAAAAGCATTTTGCATTTTACATTTTAAATGCTTTTTTTGACCCATTTTACATTTGAGCCAAAATGCTTTTTTTAAAAATGCTTTTTTATTTTGATTGGTTATACATTTACAGGATATAGATTGTGGGATATAGAAAAAGAGAAAATTATTGTTGCTAAAATGTATTTTTTAATGAAAAAGAATTTTTATTTAAACATAATAATATTCAGCAAAGCATTTCTTCTGAAGAAATGACTGAAATTGATAATATTTCTCAATCAAATGAGAAAGTTGGTGAAATTAATTTGGAAAAGAGAGTTAGAAAAATTCCTGATTAAAAAAAATAATTCAGATAGGAATATAATATTTTTATCAAGACAATTACAATTAAAAGTTTTTTAAATTCTTTCAATGTCACTCAGGACATCATCTTCAGACCAAGGTAGATGTTGACTCTATCACAGCAGGAGTAGACAGTAGAAGTGAGGAAAATTATATGGTACAAGCAGGCTCTGCCTGCTTGCGCGTGGCTGAGGCATGGCCGTAGGTGATCGTAGCATAGCTTACCGCACCTGACGATACTGCTCTAATTGTGAAAACTCCTTCTTGTGTTTAACTTAACCCTATAATAACACTGGTCACTGCTCATTTGTGCCAGTTCCTTTGGTAGCAATATTCCACGGACGTGACTTCTGCACAAGTACCTTGGTATCTAGAAGTTGTAGAAGAAAAAGAAAAATTCCGTTGGTCTTCATGTTTCCTGCTCTATGACTTTGGAACATCACCCAAGTAAGCACAACTGATCTATTGGGTATAAAGATGAGTGACAATCCAAGCAATTCTACTGTTAGCTTTTCCTATCCCCACTCAGGCTAGGTGAGGAAGCAGGAAGCTTGTTGCTGATTGTAGGGTAAAACACCCATGCTATTCAGTGACATCTTATAAGAACAAGATCCATTCACTCATTCACAGTTCACATTTCATAGTTCACACACTGATCGCTCTATCTCGAGAACCACAACACCTAATTAAAAAGCTGAAATTTGGTAGGAATATTCCTTTTATGGTCTAGGTGTGCAATAAGAAAGGATTTTGCGAAAATCTAAACCGATCCTGAGATAGGTATGATCAATTTTTCATCGCTAAACAACTGATCTATTGGTTATTAACGTGACTTCACGACTGTTTAGATTTTTCTTCAAACAGAGAATTAAAATTGAAAAATAAAGTTTTGATTTTTTCGCCTCGTAAAAATCAACCTATCATTCTAAATTTTACCAAAATGCATCATGTATTACATATACCTAGGTATATATACTGACTTTCTTTTATCACGATCGAATAAACTCTACGGGCTAAAAAATTCCCGGAGGGACGGACCCAGCTTGTTTTACTTCATGATAGTGGAGTGGCAGGGCTTTAGGCCGCGGGTTCGATTTATTCACCCCCAGGCCGGATTTAATTGATTTCTAATCTTTTAGGGGTCGGATGGAGTTTTGTTTTTATTTGGGCACTTGATTTATTTTGGGAGGAACGACTTGGCGGGGTCATTTTTTTATGCTACGAAGTGGTATTATTTGGGGGGATTAAAATTTTACTAGCTGAATTCCGTCGCTTCGCTCCGGAATCCCGCTAGTTCATCCCGAGGCATGGCCAAACTTGTAGAAAAGGCATGGCCTAGTTCATCCCGAGGCATGATCAAACTTGTAGAAAAGGCATGGCCGAACTTGTAGAAAATAATAAGAAATACGGTCGCGCTGCGCGCTCCATATAATTATAGCTGCATAGTTATCAAACTAAAAACATAAACGAAACTCAAAATGTTGGTCGAGAGCGGAACATTTCTCTCCCGCAGTCTCTGCACTAATTAGCTGCATAGTTATCAAACTAAAAACATAAACGAAACTCAAAATGTTGGTCGAGAGCGGAACATTTCTCTCCCGCAGTCTCTGCACTCTGTGTATTTCTCATGGTGGAGATTTTAGCATTAAAAATTGATCATATATATGATCAATTTTTAATCGCTAAATAAATCCTGAGATATATATCTCAGGATCGGTTTAGATTTTCGCAAAATCCTTTCTTATCGCACACCTAGACCATAAAAGGAATATTCCTACCAAATTTCAGCTTTCTAATTAGGTGTTGTGGTTCTCGAGATAGAGCGATCAGTGGGTGAACAAGCTCCTTGGTGTGAACTATGAAATGTGAATGAGTGAATCAGTGAATGGATCTTGTTCTTATAATTATAAGAAAAAGATTACGAGGGGAAGGTCAGTATTCTCTTATTCTTTCTACCATGGGTCAGTATCAACCCGATGGCGCCCTCAAGCGGCATGTACCATGTAACTGCACGAGTTTCTACACTCCCTCTTCTAAAGCTCCTTGGTGTGAACTATGAAATGTGAATCAGTGAATGGATCTTGTTCTTATAATTATAAGAAAAAGATTACGAGGGGAAGGTCAGTATTCTCTTACTTTCTACCATGGGTCAGTATCAACCCGATGGCGCCCTCAAGCGGCATGTACCATGTAACTGCACGAGTTTCTACACTCCCTCTTCTACCCAACTGATAAATTCAGCGCCATCAATATTGATTATGTACTTCTTTTCCAGCTGAAAGCTGAAGCTGAGACTTTAAACTAATCCTGGTCTCCTCTCCAGCCTGAAAAAATGAAAAATCTGAAAATTGAAGTCTCCTAGCTCCTACTCTTCTCTTGAATACTTGAAACTTGAATTAGTGCCAATTAGTGGGCCGAGTAGGGTTGGGAGGTTGGGACTAGGGTTGGGGTTGGGACATCGAGACGAAAACATCGATGTTCGATACATCGATGTTTTTAAACTTCGATATATCGAGTATCCGATGTATCGTAATCAAAAACATCGATGTTCGATATTATCGGGATTTCGATGTTTTTCGGATTTTCGGTAATAGGGAGATTTCGCATCGAATCCTGATCCCCATAACGCAACCCATGTTGGCGCCATCTTGTTTACATCATGTTTTTAGATTTAGCTTTAAATTACATATTAAATACCTACATATACAGGGTGTCCCAGAATTTATGCCTAAATTGTTTTTCTCGGAGCCTGTTTGAAATTTCAAAAAACAAAATCTTATCTCTTTAATTCGAAGTTCATTTTGCATCACATGTTTGCATTTCACAATAACTGAAGCAACACCACTCAACTAGTCACTAAACAAAGTCATCTTATCTTATCAACTCTTTAATTCGAAGTTCATTTTGCATCACATGTTTGCATTTCACAATAACTGAAGCAACACCACTCAACTAGTCACTAAACAAAGTCAGTTATTGTTTGCATTGGATGTGAGATTTTTTTTTTTAAATTAATATTAAATACCTACATATACAGGGTGTCCCAGAATTTATGCCTAAATTGTTTTTCTCGGAGCCTGTTTGAAATTTCAAAAAACTAGTAACCAGCAGTAACTTTGATTTATGATGCAAATATTTTGGCAAAATCGCGATTCCCGAAAAATTTAGCGAAGTCCGCGAATTAGGTGCCAACTTTGGATTTTTAAATGAGAACCCCTACTTTTTATTGCATGTTTGTTTTCTACGTTAAATTTAAAGTATAATTGACTATTCACTCAAATTTTTGCGGTTTGCGGAATTCGTGGAAAACGCGAATCACAAAAGTGCTTAAAAGTACAAGTGTGACCTATGTATCAAATCTGAGAGTTTTTTTGCTCCCAAATCTTATGGTTTCACAAGCAGGCTCCGCCCGCTTGCGCGTGGCTGAGGCATGACCGTATGCATAGAGGCATGGCGCTCCCAAATCTTATGGTTTCACAAGCAGGCTCCGCCCGCTTGCGCGTGGCTGAGGCATGACCGTATGCATAGAGGCATGGCCGTAGGTGACCGTAGCATAACTTACCGTATCGTACCGCACCTGACTATACTTGACTGTAACTAATCGTATCTGACTGTTCCGTACCGTACTGTACGTAGCTCACCGTACCGTACCTGACTATATCGTATTGTACCTGAACGTACCGTATCTGACCGTATTTGACTGTACCTGACCGTACCATATCCTACCGTTACACGGACTAACAAGATTGAGATATTGAGAACAAGATAGTTCATAACTGATATCACTAGAGTGCAGAGCTAAAGTTCTCCGTTTAGTTCGGAAACAAGGTTCAATAGACTCCCACCAGGCGCTACAGTAGAGAAACTACAGAGTTGCCAGATCAGATTTGGTAATTGGGGACACCCCTTTGTTCATAATTACTCTGTCTCTCCATTCTATTGCGGGATAGATGATTTGTATGAACGCCGGGAAACTATACTGTGTATGCAACGTGCAATAATTGCTCTTATACCCCCCCCCTCATACCAATAGAAAATGACGACAGAGTACGTCATAATGGATAGGAATGATGAGATTATTAACACCATGAATGGTTTAGTCATACCAATAGAAAATGACGACAGAGTACGTCATAATGGATAGGAATGATGAGATTATTAACACCATGAATGGTTTAGTCCAGCAAATAAGCAGTCTTTCTACACACTACACAGATGACAACAATGCAGACCTCTGTGACGTCCTTGAGAGAAGATATCATATCACAGTGAAACAGGACCGACAAGAAACACAAATCAAAAGTCACACAAAGCAGTTGAAGATAATCTTTAATGAAGATACAAAAAGAAACCTAGTGATTTTTGGTTGAGAAGAAACTGCAAAACTATCGTGTATGAGTTATTTACCTCTCAGACTTGCAGATTTCCGGAGTTAGAATTTATGATATAGAATTTATTCGAGTGACAGGGAGAGATAATAATATTATTGTTGTTACACTGTACTCTGCTGAGCTGGTTAGACAAGCCATATTTAACGCTCGCAAGCTCAAGGGAAAGAATATATAGATACCTGAATTATGACTCATCTCCAGAAGAGAGAGCAGTGAAGAAGAAACTTATTCAACATAAGAAGATTCTTACTGAGCAAGGTAAAACATGTCAAGTGAGAAGAAATGTACTCATTGTGGACTCCGTATCTTATACCTTAGACCAGCTGGACAGCGGCTCTTCTAAGACACAAAATTCAAAGGTGGATAAGAAGAAAAATGATGGAAAGCGGCCCCTATCACTATCACCGGAGGAAGCAGACAAGAATAAGAAAACCAAGCAGGGATCACCATATAAAAGTGACATGGATGTATATGTTACTGATGATGAATTTGACGACGCCAACAACACTGAAGGGCCGTCAAAAAACGGGAAATAACCCCCACTAGTTGGGGGTTCAACATATGTATTTGTATGGAATGTGCATGGATATAACAACATGTTCAAACTGGATGCGGATGATAAGCAAGAACTTCTGAAAACAGATTTAATATGTTTGTATGAAACCTGGCACACAACAGAACAACAATTGCCTGACTTTTTATGTGAAGACTACTCTATTCTAGAACATAGCTTTGCTATCAAAGACAAACAGGTTGGTAGACCAAGTGGTGGAATTCTGATTATATCAAAGAAAAACACTATTACAAGAATAATAGAGAAGACAGAATACTGGATAACCGTCAAATACACATTGGATAATCTAAAAGATTTGACTCTGGGAATATTCTACTTTAAACCAAGCCTAGACGATGCAGTGGTGATGGAAATGATAGAAGATGCTCTAGGAAGTGTTAGAATGGAAGAAAAACTCTTATTGTGTGGAGACTTCAACGCCAGAATATCCGATTTGAACTTTGTGGAAGAAGAAATATTTATCGGAACAGCACTCAATGAAGAACGTTTATCGAAAGATTTAAAAGTTAATTCCAGGGGGCGAAGACTTGTTGAACTGATGGAGAATCATGGTATGATAGTCCTGAATGGTAGGATAAATGGAGATATTCCGGCTCAATTTACTTTTGTTGATACATCGGGAGTAAGCGTTGTGGACTTAGTGTGGGTGTCGATTGAAGCAGCAATAGATATTAAGGAAATGAGAGTAACAGACACGCCACTCCACTCAGACCACCTCCCACTTCGCATTCAACTTGGTGAAGAAACTCAGGATATGTCAGATACTATTCAGCATCTGCAATCAAAAGAAGTTGAAATCTACTCCTGGAATGAAGAAAAAAAGAAGACTTTTATGAAGGAAATTGAGAGAAATAGAACCGATAACACCCGTTATTATGATTTGAGACAAGCTGTATCAAAAAAACTTGGCCTGGTTAGAATAAAGAAATTTGGTAATAGACATACAAAAATAACTAAAGACAAAAAATGGTTTGATAAGAAATGTATAGACCTGAAACTTAAAATGAGGAATGAATACAGAAAGTGGAAAAGAGGTGAAAATGAAAACATAAAACTTTACCTTGAATCAAAAAAGAGTTATAAAGAGACAGACAAGAAGAAAAGTTACACTTTCAAAACTTGCAAAAGCTATTAAAAAATGTAAAACATACGAGAGACTTCTGGAATGCAATTAAACAATTTAGAGGGAAAAGACCTCCACAAGAAAACAATATTTCCCTTGGAGAATCGGATCAATATCTGCTTGACCTATTTGATCAAAACATAGAGTGGGACTTCCCTGATAATTTCGGTAGTTGAGTGGTAAAAGCCCTGGACCAGATGGCATACTCAGTGAGCAACTGAAGAATCTTAGTATTTACTGGCTTAATGAACTACTACGCAAAGTTCTACGTCTCTACGAGTCCATTATCCAATTCGGCCAAGCTGACATGTTACGCGTGCGGAAAGACAAATCACAATTTCCGTAAATGCAAATTTAAGAATTTTTCTTGCAAATTCTGTTTGAATAAAGGTCACATTATCAATGCCTGTCCTGAGAAGTTGAATGGGAAGCCAGTGGCGAAGAAGATTCATCAAGTGGATGCAATTGGTGACCCGTCCTGTTCTCATCATGATGATATCGATATTTCTAACATTTATACTTTCCAGGATAGTGATTCTTCGAGTGTTAATTTCGTCAGTCCAGTCTATTTGACAGTACCTGTAGAAGGTAACTCTATCGATTTTCTAATTCAGGCATGTCAAACTGGCGGCCCGCGGGCCGCCAAATTGTGCGGCCTGCTGCAAGCCACAAGGTTATAATATTAAATAATAAATTAATAATATTTGATAAGGAGACTTTTTATTTTTTTTATTACTTTAATCTTTGAAACAAAATGAAGTTAAAAAGTACTTCTTGGTAAACGTATCTATTTATAGATGAAACTTTTATTTAGACTATTTATTTCGTACTCATTTGTTTACAGATATGCCAAAGTAGTGGGATTACTGAGTTGTTTTGCAGGGGGTGTATTCATGGCCTCTGCTCTACTTGATCTTCTGCCAGAAGTTATTGAAACATTCAGTCAGGTATGTAATATCAAACTTTTACCAATGTACTTTGTTTTTCAAGATTTTTTGCTGGGGAGGGGGGGGGGGGGTCTAATTTAAAATTTAAAACAGAACATTTTAAACGATCCCTTATTACATGGGGAGTATTTTGAGATGGAAAAATTTTGACCAAAAATCAGCCGCCATATAGGCGGCTTGGGCCTTGAAAAAATTTTCACATTTTTTTTTTTTTTAAATATGTATTCGCAAATGTAATAGAAAGTCGTGTGATGTTCACACCAGATTTTTTTTTTCTTCTGTCTTTAGATTATTGTAAAGAACCCTTGAGGAATTTGTCGTGGAAAATTTCAATACTCTACAAAGAACTAAACTCGTAAAATTTCATTTTCAAAATTAACAGTCAATTAGAAATGGTTGAAAATCGGATGATTTCTGGAAATAGCGAATTTCCGTGGCCTGCAAACTCTCCCGAAATGTCCGTCCAGACTTTTTTCTGGCCTTACCTTAAAGAAAGAGTGTATGTCAACAAACCTAAGACTCCCCGAGAGGTGAAGAACAACGTTCGAGAATTTCAAACCCTAAAACCAAACATTTTGAGCCCGAAAGTGCGAAAAAGCCCGAATGTTCGACATTGAACATGGACAGCATTTTAACAACCTTATTTTTCATGAGTAGTATAGAAAAAATTTCACAACCCTCTAGAATCATTTCATAAAATAAAAGTTGTAAAAACGAGAAGAATTATAAAAATAAGTATAACAGAAAAACTTCATCAGGTTACTTTTGCGCCACCCTGTACAATCGCCTTTTCATTCATTCATTTTTTTTTGACATTCGCGAATTCCGCGAAATATTGCAAACACCTCAACTAACTGAAATGTACCTGTGTGACTTAACATTTTACAATGTTCTTCCTTCATAAATCATGTGGTAACATCAGATCTTGGATTTAGACCATTTTTCGCGAATTTGCGAATTTCGCAAATCGATAAAGTGATTGAAATGAACTGTGTGGCTGATCATTTCACAGTTTTTTTCCATCATAAATCATGTGGTAACATCAGATTTTTTTTTTTTTTTGAAAACTCCAACAGATTCGGATCAGTTTGAGTGGGTCATACATTGGTGGACACCCTGTATGTGGCCTAAATTTCCTTTCTTTAGAAGCTCTCGCTAAGTTTTAAATCCATAGAGATATGAGTGGATCATAATTACCCCAGGAGAAATCTTGATACAAAGTTTTTTTTTTCAACAATTTTGAGGAGGTTTGTGGAGCTGTGGAATCTTTGAGTAATTGAAGTTAAGAGATTGTTCTTTAAAATGTCTGTGTAATATTTTCGGACTGGTTCAACACTTCAGCCAGTCCGATTTCACCATTCGAAGATTCATTCTCCATTGGGATTTGATTTT
Organism: Diaphorina citri; assembly: GCF_000475195.1. Taxonomy (NCBI): domain Eukaryota; kingdom Metazoa; phylum Arthropoda; class Insecta; order Hemiptera; family Psyllidae; genus Diaphorina; species Diaphorina citri. The sequence continues at coordinate 119,210 of NW_007377456.1, forward strand.
GGAATCCTAAAATAAATTTGCTCTCATTTTTGCATCAGATTTGTCTTCAAAATATTACGGTCAAACTTTCTTGACTTGGCGGGGCGGAGCGCTACCGCGCTCCTTAATAAATGGCGACGAGGATGGGATGTTCTATTCCTGAAAGCAGAATGAAGGCAATTAATGAAGTGCCTATTCCCAAAGATGTAACACAAGTCAAGTCTTTTTTAGGATTTATTAATTATTATTCAAAGTTTTTACCAAACCTGTCGTCTACATTGGCTCCATTGTATGAACTTTTGAGAAAGAATAAGAAATTTGTTTGGTCTGAGAGTCAGAATTCAGCATTTCATAAGGTTAAAAATAAAAAGATGATATTATCCGCTAACGTTCTAACGCACTACAATCCTAATTTGGATATTATTGTGTCTTGTGATAGTAGTGCTTATGGTATAGGTGGTGTTATTGCTCATAGAATGCCCGATGGTAGTGAAAGGCCAATTGCTTTTACTTCTCGAACTTTGAATTCGAGTGAGAAAAACTATGCTCAAATAGACAAGGAGGCATTGTCCATTGTTTATACTGTCAGACAATTTAACCAATTTCTTTATGGACGTCACTTCACTTTACGGACAGATCATAAACCCTTGATTTCTATTTTTCATCCGAACAAAGGTATACCTGTTATGGCAGCTAGTCGATTAAATATAGCTGATATGTTGTCTCGATTACCTTTATATTGTACTGATAATGATACTAGGATTAATGAGGAGCACAAAATGTCTTCAAATTATTATAAATGGCGACGAGGATGGGATTTTGGAATCCTAAAATAAATTTGCTCTCATTTTTGCATCAGATCTGTCTTCAAAATATTATAAATGGCGACGAGAATAAAAGATCATTTTCAATTTCACACTTCTTATTGATGAAAATACCGAAATTATTCGTATGTTGTTTTCTGCTGTATACGCTGACCGAATTCGTTGACGGAGTCCAGATGTCGGGGACCATTGGTTCGATTCCTGTCTTTGACCATAACAATGATTGGCTTGTCTACAAAGAAGTGGTGGACATGTTCATCTTGGCAAACAGGATTGAGGAGAGCCGTAAAGTCCCTATTCTCCTATCTGCTATTGGCGAGAAAACTGTTCAAGTTTTGCGCCAGCTTTACGATCCGGAAAGTCCGTCCTGTAAGTCTTACGTTGAACTGTGCGAGATCCTGCGACTTCACTTCGCCCCTCGTGTTTCCATTTACAGGAAAAGGATTGAGTTTTATGATTTAAAACAACTTCCTGGTGAGTCTATTAACCAATGGTATTTGAGAATTAAAAAGCTGGCAATGGTATGCAATTTTGGTAACCAATTGGAAAACGTCCTAAAAGACAAGTTAGTTACAGGGTTACAGCAAGGTAAAATACTCGATGAACTCTGTGAAAATGAAAAGGGTCTTACTTTAACCTTGCCAGATACCTTGGAGACGGCGCTTAATAAAGAAGCCAGTCAAAGTACTCTTCCTGTAGGAAATATGTCCAATGTTCTGGCGGTGAACCCAGTATCTCATTCTACGAGTACATTATCCAATTTGACCAAGTTGAAATGTTACGCGTGCGGAAAGACAAATCACAATTTTCGTACATGCAAATTTAAGAAATTTTCTTGCAAATTCTGTTTGAATAAAGGTCACATTACCAATGCCTGTCCTGCGAAGTTGAATGGGAAGCCAGTGGCGAAGAAGATTTATCAAGTGGATGCAACTGGTGACCCGTCCTGTTCTCATCATGATGATATCGATATTTCTAACATTTATACTTTCCAGGATAGTGATTCTTCGAGTGTTAATTTCGTCAGTCCAGTCTATTTGACAGTACCTGTAGAAGGTTAACTCTATCGATTTTCTAATTCAGGCATGTCAAACTGGCGGCCCGCGGGCGCGCCAAATTGTGCGGCCTGCTGCAAGCACAAGGTTATAATATTAAATAATAAATTAATAATATTTGATAAGGAGACTTTTTATTTTTTTTATTACTTTAATCTTTGAAACAAAATGAAGTTAAAAAGTACTTCTTGGTAAACGTATCTATCTTTATAAAATATGTAATATCTACTTTACTACTTTACCTACTTACCAAAAATTTGGATTAAAATTACTAGCACGCTGGATCTAGTTCAGACGTACAAGATTTGGAGACTCCTACACACAGTAGGTATTCTTTTTAAAAAACAATGAATCCCATGATTTTTTTACAACAATTTTTTTACTGGGGGGGGGGGGGTGAATACCTGCGGCCCGCCAATGTTCAACAAATATCAAAAATGGCCCTCTATACATTTTGAGTTTGACATGCCTGTTCTAATTGATACTGGCAGCCCCGTCACGGTTTTGCCGAGGAGTATTTTAGATAACGTAACTTTGACAAGAAGTGGTAGAGTTTCCAAACCTCCTGAACGATATACTCCATAATAATTTGTCACATATGTATTTTTTATTTTAGTTTGGGAGGTATGTAATATTTTCGGACTGGTTCAACACTTCAGCCAGTCCGATTTCACCATTCGAAGATTCATTCTCCATTGGGATTTGATTTTGGAATCCTAAAATAAATTTGCTCTCATTTTTGCATCAGATTTGTCTTCAAAATATTATAGTCTGTTTAACCGATTCTCCAGGAATAATCTAAGTGGGCTAAATTTGGGTGGATCATAATTACCCCAACCCACCCTACCACTTAAATGATTTTCTGTTTCACTTGCAGCAAAAGTTTAACATGAACATCTCTACAGTGAAATATATTGTACTGGTCACATTGTTTGTGCTGACATTTCTATCAACCATCCTACCATTGCGGGTGGTTTCAACACTACGTGATACTTTGGATCCTAACAAGAGAAATAAGTAAGTTTTTACTTAAAAGAGTGTCCCCTCTTTCCACCAAAATCCTTAATCTTACCTGCTTTGGTTTTGTAGTGGTCAAGACACTCACCTGGTTAACAGGAGGGTATGGGTTGAAACCCTACCAAGGTATGGAATTTCATCTTCCATTAGGTAATTTGAGAATTCGACCACAGTAATACTTAGTAGTAGCCTACTGCTGGGGTAAAGTGGCTTTTCTGTCTTGTAAATAAGCACTATTATATTATTATTATTATTACTATTATTTATTATTATTATTATTATTATTATTATTATTATTATTATTATTATTATTATTATTATTATTATTATTATTAGTATATGAGGATTATTCACTCATTTATTGAGGTATTTCGCATATACATATAGGCTCACAAAAAACAATATGTATAGCTATTTTGTTCCACGTTGAATATTACTCTTTTGTTTTGATGTTGTAGGTAGGTACTAGTTGACATCCATTGCTCAAACATTTCTAATGATGGAGGTTGTTCGACAAGATGACAGATTTCTGACACATTCCAATTAGATACTCAGGGTTCTTCAAGGCGCAGGATTCCAAGGCGGACTTCAGGTTTTGTGAATCAACCCATTAGCACTTATCACAATAGAATGAGTAGATACAGATGACTGATTGTATATTGCTATCTTCTTTTAGATTGATACTTCTATTTTTCAACATATGCATCATGTATATGTCGTCCAGTCGTATTGTTACCATCGAATGTATTATATTATGCTTACTTATTATTATCTGAAGTTTATTATTATTAGTTATATTATTATATTATTATTATTATGTATGTATTATAACTATGATATAGTTCGGGTTTCAAAAATTATTACGACTATTAAATTATAATTTTTCAGGCGTTGATCGTGTATTATTCATTATTAATTATCATTATTATTATTCTATTACTTACAAATTTCCCTAACAAATGCAATGTACAGAATCAAGTTATAGATGAAACTTTTATTAGACCTATTTATTTCGTACTCATTGTGTTAACAGATATGCCAAAGTAGTGGGATTACTGAGTTGTTTTGCAGGGGGTGTATTCATGGCCTCTGCTCTACTTGATCTTCTGCCAGAAGATTATTGAAACATTCAGTCAGGTATGTAATATCAAACTTTTACCAATGTACTTTGGTTTTTCAAGATTTTTCTGGTCGCCGCGCCGGCGACGGCGGCTGGGAGAGGGGGGCGGGGGGTTTCTCATTTAAAATTTCCAAGTTGCGCCACCTCCTCACCAATATTAGAAACTTGAATACATATTAGTAGAAACTTATATACAGGGTGTCCCGCGAACGACTATACAATGCTTGATGGTTGATGCAGGACCTAGGGTTTTCTGGAAGCCCTTTGGTTCCTGCATCAACCCTCAAGCATTGTACAGTCGTTCGCATTGTACACCCCTAATAATATAATATTTATATAATAATATCAATGATAGCTCCAAATAATAATAATAATAATATTATTAGTAATATTCTTAATAATTGCACTAATTCTAAGTTACCAGTTGGAAAAATTTTATCTCATTTGGTTTCTTTGTCATATTAATGTGGAGCGAATTGCTCTATTTTATAAGGAAGAGGTAATTGTATACCGGTAACAAAATTCAACATGCCCTCTGTACCAGTTAGTGTTATGAGCACTGACTTTCCACTCGCAGGTAGCTGGATTTGAATGGTGAACAAGATGGAACATTTTCTAAGATGGATAGGTACTTATGTTCACTTGTTAAGGATCCAGTGTCTCGAAGTATTGCAAAACCAGTTGCATGAGGATGTTGATAGAAATATAAGCACAAACAATGTGACCAGTATATATATTTCACGTAGTGATGTTTAGTGAACTGTAGACCTCATTGAGAATTAGTGCCCCAACAGTGCCTCCTCTACTCCATAGACCCAATCGAAATCAAAATCTCGGCAGAGTCGAAGTTTTATTTTCAGCTCTGTGTGTGAAATTCGGGATGTATTCAGCCGCATGCCGCAAGAGGACAAGTACATAAATATAATGGAACAACTTGTTCTAAGCTGACAGTCTAAATAAAGCACTGCTTGTAACTTATTATGTGAGCAGATTTTAATAAGCTGTGTGTGTATAATAATAAGAGTAAGTTAGTATTAGGTGAGTGAGATTTTAATCGAGCAGCGACCAGTGGCGGCATTACCAGAGTAAAAAAAAAGAACAATTATAGAAATGACAGAAATAGTAAATAAAGCTCTTCGTAGTGCTGTGATATTGGCAAGAACTGTGAAAAGGCTCTCAGCTTCACCACAGACAAATTAGGTATTATTTAGATGAGAATGAAATGAAATTTTTGATTTCCCAACAATCACAAGAACAATTATAGAAATGACAGAAATAGTAAATAAAGCTCTTCGTAGTGCTGTGATATTGGCAAGAATTGTGAAAAGGCTCTCAGCTTCACCACAGACAAATTAGGTATTATTTAGATGAGAATGAAATGAAATTTTTGATTTCCCAACAATCACACATAACTTCAGCAGATTGAGAAGTCGGGTCTAGAATTTAGACTACAAACGTCTAGTACATGGAAAAAACAAGTACGTACCAACTTCAAGTCCAGAAAACCATAATATCATTGTTTGGATTTTTTTCTTTACGAAATGGTCAGGATAATGTTATATTTTACTTGCTTCCTTCAGATATGTCCCATGATACTTATTGCATTTTGTTTTTGTTCTAGGTAATAGACACAATGAGTCCAATTCAAAGGCTTGGATCTCGTGATAGAAATCTTAACGAGAGGGAAACGTTGCGATCTCAAACTGGGGTTAGTAGGATAAATAAATAATCAAGAGTGCACGCGCGCAAACATCAAGAGTTAGAAGTTTCAAGGTTTTTTGATACTGGCAGCCCCGTCACGGTTTTGCCGAGGAGTATTTTAGATAACGTAACTTTGACAAGAAGTGGTAGAGTTTCCAAACCTCCTGAACGATATACTCCATAATAATTTGTCACATATGTATTTTTTATAAAGCCCAAAAAAATCCCAGGAATCCCTCAATTTTTAATATTTTTTTCAATGCCTTCTATTCCTATCAATAACTGCGTCGCAGGCAAAATTTTTCTAAGGTGATGGCCCCATGTAATTTTAATTATCTGTTTATCCTTCCAATATACCTCATCCGCTTATTTACATAGGTGAGGTGAGCGTTGCAAGGAAGTATACTTGTTATTGTTATAACAAAATGACACCTGCAGCGCTTTAGCGCTGGTGTCTGTAGGTAAGTATAATACTTACCTAAAGGTATGAATTTCGTAAAAATGTACATCTATTGTTGTATTGTTGTAATTTGTAATGGAGCAGTTGCAAATGGGTAAAAATTTTAAATAAATGGTCGATTCCTATGTAAAAAGTTGGGAAAAATCCAAATCTGAGGTCAAAACTCCGAAAAAATAACTGTAAACGATCGAAAATTCAATTTTTATTTTCCGTTCTAATGAAGATGTGTGACGTCAGACTTAACGCAGTTGCTATTTTCGTCCGCTAGGTAGCGCCAGTATGCAAGCGCGCTAGCCGAGGAGCAGAAAGAACTGCGCAGAAACGTATGCGCACAAACACATTAATGCGTTACCTGCAAGGGAGCTTTGCTCGGGACATTTGATGTGACGTCATCGCCTACGGAGAGCGTATGCCGTGACGTCAAAGTTCACGATTTACCGGCATTTTTTTAATCGATTTATCTCGAGATCTAGAAGTCGTAAAAGAAAAAGAAAAATTCCGTTGGTCCTCATTTTTCATGCTCTATGACTTTGAAACATCACCCAGTAAGCACAACTTGATCTATTGGTTATTAACGTGACTTCACCGACTGGTTTAGGATTTTTCTTCAAACAGAGAATTAAAATGGAAAATATAAGTTTTTGATTTTTCGCCTCGTAAAAATCAACATATCATTTGGTAGGAATATTCTTTTTATGGTCTAGGTGTGCAATAAGAAAGGATTTTGCGAAAATCTACACCGATCCTGAGATATGATCAATTTTTGATCGTTAAAATCACCATAAGAAATACACAGAGTGCAGAGACTGTGGGAGAGAAAACTTTTCCTCGCTCGCCTAATATTTGAGTTTCGTTTATGTTTTTTTTGTTTGATAAATACAAGTTCGGCCATGCCTTTTCCAGAAGTTTGGCCATGCCTCGGGATGAACTAGCGGGATTCCGGAGCGAAGCGGCGGAATTCAGCTAGTATGTACATATTCCCAATATGTTTGGTATAGTATGCATCTTTGCATGTGGGCATTATTAATCTACTAGCGGAATTCCGCTAGTTCATCCCGAGGCATGGCCAAACTTGTGGAAAAGGCATGGCCGAACTTGTATAATTTATCAAACTAAAAACATAAACGAAACTCAAATTTAGGCGAGCGAGGAAAAGTTTTCTCTCCCGCAGTCTCTGCACTCTGTGTATTTCTTATGGAGATTTTAGCGATCAAAAATTGATCATATCTCAGGATCGGTTTAGATTTTCGCAAAATCCTTTCTTATCGCACACCTAGACCATAAAAGGAATATTCCTACCAAATTTCAGCTTTTTAATTAGGTGTTGTGGTTCTCGAGATAGAGCGATCAGTGGGTGAACAAGCTCCTTGGTGTGAACTATGAAATGTGAATGAGTGAATCAGTGAATGGATCTTGTTCTTATAATTATAAGAAAAAGATTACGAGGGGAAGGTCAGTATTCTCTTATTCTTTCTACCATGGGTCAGTATCAACCCGATGGCGCCCTCAAGCGGCATGTACCATGTAACTGCACGAGTTTCTACACTCCCTCTTCTACACGTTTTGGTTCAAAATTTCAAATCAGCTGTTTTTTTTGTAAACAAGGGAAAAGTAAGTTGATATGATAACAACATTAACAACTGCACAACACAAACACAGCAGTCGCATTTGCGTTTAACTTAACTCACTTAACTGGTATTTGGAAATTAACTCTCTTATTTCTATTTTTAATTAGGTTCTTGCCTAGTTTGTTCTTTGCTAAAAGTTCTCTCCATAAGCTTTCAAAATTCAGTTCAGTGCCATGCTAATCAGTGCCATTCAGGTAAGTTCTTTATTTGTTAGATAACCACCTGACTACGCAAATTATTTAATGACATTATGGAAAACAATAATGTGCCACAGAGCTTAGCAAAGCTAGACATGGTTATGATATTTAAAAAAGGCGATAAAAATCTACCATTAGGTTGAACGTAAAAAGGAACTTTCACAAATGAGTCAAAACTACAAATGAGTCGTTCGCGCCAGTCAAAACTACATCTAGAACACTCTTAAAGTAAGTTTTTCCTCTTATATAGAAATTTTGAGTAAATTTGCCATTGACGCGCCTTATGCATAATTACCTCACTTTTTTCCAACGTTGCCACAAAATAAAATACGCGTAATGTGATTCCCCATAGCTGTTCTACTAGCTTTGGGACTATTAAACAAAAATGAAGAGAGTTGCAGGATTTCTCTTGACAATATGATTCTACTTTTGATAGATACACCTCTCTTGATTGAATGTGATTCCCCATAGCTGTTCTACTAGCTTTGGGACTATTAAACAAAAATGAAGAGAGTTGCAGGATTTCTCTTGACAATATGATTTGGTAATTTACACCTCAAATCAGTGGACACTTCTTCAGGGAACAAAGACACTTTTAACAATTTGATATGCACAGACTTTTGAATAATGGACAGTACCAACAGTGGACACTTTCTTCTCAATAGCAATAGGTATAGGGTTCAGAAAATCTGTGGTTTTCATTTTGCTGCTTTTTAATTGCTGCGTTTTTCATAAAGCCTATACCTGCCAGACGTATAGGGTTCAGAAAATCTGTGGTTTTCATTTTGCTGCTTTTTAATTGCTGCGTTTTTCATAAAGCCTATACCTGCCAGACTAAGTAGTTAGCTTGAAAGTTAATACATCTGTTTTGTAAGTACGGTTGGTCCAGTGGTAACATGCTTGCTTGCCATCCAGAAGGTCCCGGGTTCGAATCTCACCATCAATAAAATTTGTACTCGTTTGTTGATTGCAAATATTTCAACGGGTTCCTTTCTGGTGTTCTTGTGTTGACCCAGCACCTAAATGGGAAGTATTGTGTCTCTTCTGGCCCATCTGATGAGAGGCATACTATGGGATGGGCATGCTACGACACAGGCCACAAGCATCTAATGTAACAGTTGTTCCATTGCTATGAAATAAAAATGGCGGTAGAACACTCATATTAAAAAAAAAAGTGTTGGGTTGCAGGTTTGATTTCCATCTAGGGCAATTTATATCCTGAACAGACAAAGATTGTTCTTGGAATGACAGGTTTTCTCATAACTGGTCCTGTGGTAATGGTAAAGTTCCAGTTTCACTTAAATGCTCAAGCTCAATAGGGGAAGATACTTGCTCCAGGAGTGTTTGAAATGTAGTTTTAAGTTGACCAATTTAAAAAAAGTGACCAATATTACCTACTATTGGTTAGAAATTATTTAACCAGAAATAAAGATAATGAAATTTGAGCATTTAAGTGAAACTAGTGACCAATATTACCTACTATTGGTTAGAAATTATTTAACCAGAAATAAAGATAATGAAATTTGAGCATTTAAGTGAAACTGGAACTTTACCCAAAAATGTGTTATACTTCCAAGTTTTGAACCTTTATTTTGACATCACCATTAAATTTGCCATGAGCCCTTTCCTATCTGGGAAAAAAATCCTAGCCATTCAATATGATGTAGGTATAGGTATGTTTGTATGTCTTTGTGTATTTAGGATAAGGAGTCCTAAAAAATTATCTCTGACTCAAATGTTGTTAGTGCTTTTTTTATGTAAAAAAAACATTTTTTTTGACATTCGCGAATTCCGCGAAATATTGCAAACACCTCAACTAACTGAAATGTACCTGTGTGACTTAACATTTTACAATGTTCTTCCTTCATAAATCATGTGGTAACATCAGATCTTGGATTTAGACCATTTTTCGCGAATTTGCGAATTTCGCAAATCGATAAAGTGATTGAAATGAACTGTGTGGCTGATCATTTCACATTTTTTTTCCATCATAAATCATGTGGTAACATCAGATTTTTTTTTTTTTTTGAAAACTCCAACAGATTCGGATCAGTTTGAGTGGGTCATACATTGGTGGACACCCTGTATGTGGCCTAAATTTCCTTTCTTTAGAAGCTCTCGCTAAGTTTTAAATCCATAGAGATATGAGTGGATCATAATTACCCCAGGAGAAATCTTGATACAAAGTTTTTTTTTTCAACAATTTTGAGGAGGTTTGTGGAGCTGTGGAATCTTTGAGTAATTGAAGTTAAGAGATTGTTCTTTAAAATGTCTGTGTAATATTTTCGGACTGGTTCAACACTTCAGCCAGTCCGATTTCACCATTCGAAGATTCATTCTCCATTGGGATTTGATTTTGGAATCCTAAAATAAATTTGCTCTCATTTTTGCATCAGATTTGTCTTCAAAATATTACGGTCAAACTTTCTTGACTTGGCGGGGCGGAGCGCTACCGCGCTCCTTAATAAATGGCGACGAGGATGGGATGTTCTATTCCTGAAAGCAGAATGAAGGCAATTAATGAAGTGCCTATTCCCAAAGATGTAACACAAGTCAAGTCTTTTTTAGGATTTATTAATTATTATTCAAAGTTTTTACCAAACCTGTCGTCTACATTGGCTCCATTGTATGAACTTTTGAGAAAGAATAAGAAATTTGTTTGGTCTGAGAGTCAGAATTCAGCATTTCATAAGGTTAAAAAGATGATATTATTTTCTGGAAGCCCTTTGGGTCCTGCATCAACCCTCAAGCATTGTACAGTCGTTCGCATTGTACACCCCGTATACATATATATTTTTATCAAATTTCAATGAGTAGCTCCAAATCAACACCCTGTATTATTTGTCATTTTCTTTCAGATTGCACCTAATTCTAAGTTCCCGTTGGGAGAATTTGTGATCTCATTTGGTTTCTTTGTCATATTAATTGTGGAGCAAATTGCTCTATTTTATAAGGAAGAGGTAAGTGTAACAGGTAACAAAATTAAACTGCCCACTCCAATTGGTTATGAGCACTGACTTTCCACTCGGAGGTGCTGGGTTCGAATCCTGAACAAGATGGAAATTTTCTAACATGGATAGGTACCGATGTTAACATATTAAGGATGTGCCTTGAAGTAATGCAAAACCAATTACAAGATATTGAAAAAAAAAAAAAAAAAAAACATAGTGGTTTAGGGCTTACATATCTTGTCGAGTTCAGTACCTACGTTGTTGCTTGGAAAACGTATTCCACTAGAATTTTCGCGAAGGGTTAACTTTGGGACCGATTTTGCTATAATTTATGATCTTTAATAAATGGTGGGTTGGTTTCAAATGCTAGAAATTGACTATGAGGTCATTTTTCTCATAAATGAAAATTTAGAAAGTCGTGGTAATAAAATTAGGAGATCCTTGAAAAAGGTCCATTCTTTTCGAAATTTTGAAATTCAACAAAAAATTCTGTGAGATTGATACAATTATATCTTTGAAAGAAGGACCAAATTTTCAGTAGGAATCAGTCCAAGTCCTTTTTTATAGACTTCCTCAAATATTGAATAAAAAAAAATGTAAGTCTGTGAGAGTGAGATTGTAAGTCTTGTATCATAAATGTTTTTGTGTTCGGGTGAGGGGTATTTCTTGTTATCATCTGTACATATTCTTTTTTTATACTTACTGTATACAGAGTGGTGTAAAGGCCATTTCGGGGGAAATTGAGATTAGAGACTGGCGGGATTATTTGCTCAAAGAAGTTGATAGGGAACGTTCAGTATCACCCTGTATAAACAGGGTGGAATCATCGACGAATAGCATAGCACTCGCACCCAGAGGCAGGTTTACTGGGAGGTCGTTTATGTATATAAGGAACATAAGGGGACCAAGGATTGAACCGGTGGGTATTCCGGTTGTTACAGACCTAGCATCAGACGAATAGCATAGCACAGAGGCAGGTTCACTGGGAGGTCGTTTATGTATATAAGGAACATAAGGGGACCAAGGATTGAACCGGTGGGTATTCCGGTTGTTACAGACCTAGCATCAGATGTTTTCTCCCCCAGCTGAACTCTATGGGTCCTGCCCTCAAGGTAAGATGATAGGATGATGCTGGTTGAGTCTAACTTGTAATGTTTCAACTTGGCTAAGAATACATCATGGCTCAGACATTCAAAAGCTCTACTGAGGTCGCACATGGTTGCATAAAGGTAAGTTTGTCCGGAAGATGAATAGGACGGAGGGAAAACATAATATTCTGGGTTTTACTCTGGTTGAGAAGCAACCGGTTGGAAGCAAACCACTCCTGTGCCCTTTCCAAGACGAACTTTCCTCCATCAAGAGCAGACTGTTCAGTATCACCCTGTATAAACAGGGTGGAATCATCGACGAATAGCATAGCACTCGCACCCAGAGGCAGGTTCACTGGGAGGTCGTTTATGTATATAAGGAACATAAGGGGACCAAGGATTGAACCGGTGGGTATTCCGGTTGTTACAGACCTAGCATCAGATGTTTTCTCCCCCAGCTGAACTCTATGGGTCCTGCCCTCAAGGTAAGATGATAGGATGATGCTGGTTGAGTCTAACTTGTAATGTTTCAACTTGGCTAAGAATACATCATGGCTCAGACATTCAAAAGCTCTACTGAGGTCGCACATGGTTGCATAAAGGTAAGTTTTCTCGTTGGATGAATTGGAAATGAATTTGGAGAAAAAGTTGACGGCATCAGTTGTACATAGGGACTTACGGAACCCAAACTGGTTGGGCGAGAAGAGGTTAAAGTAGGTCAAATAGGATGTAATTTGCTCAGTTATGATCTTTTCAAAGATCTTACCAAGGGTGGGCAGGATGGTTATCGGTCTAAACATGGAGGCACCATTTACATCACCTTTGTTTTTATAAACCGGATGGATAAGACCATGCTTAAGCGAGTCCGGGAAGATACCTGTGGCAAGACTTAGTCAAGGGGGGCGCAATGAGATCTTCAACGATCAGGATAATGTCAAGGTTAAGACCAAACAGATCCTTACCTTTCCTCCTGGGGAGAGAACAAATAGTATTCCGAAGTGTGGACTCGGATATTTGACAAAAGTAAAAATGCTCGTCCACATGACTAACATCCACCCTGGTTACAAGGGTGTGAGGGTTGCTGGGGGCAGGAGGACACTCGCTTCGTCTAAACCTACCTTAAGAACAATCTCAAGCTTGACCTTTGCCATGACTCGTTTGACCAGTCTTTGCGAAGGGAAAGAAGGATCTCAAATTGAATCAACCAATCAGAATCAGTTTTAAATTTCATGCGCATCGAAAAACTGCACGTATATTTTGTAAACAAAAATGAAATAACAAATAAATAAAAACCTGTGATTTGTGTTGTGAGTTTAGCTGTTTTGAGTTTTTTTTTTTTTTTTACTCAATATTCTATTATTTGAAAATTAAAGTCAGATAAAAATAATTAATATTTTCATCAGGACAATAAGAATTACGATTAAAAAGGATTTTAAACTGGTGAGCTTTCGATGTCACTCAGGACATCATCTTCAGAGCAAGATAGATGTTGACTCTATCGCAGCAGGAGTACATTGAAAGCTCACCAATTTAAAATCCTTTTTAATCGTAATTGTCCTGATGAAAATATTTATTATTTTTATCTGAATTTAATTTTTAAATATTCACGATTATTAAAAAACAATTTTAATCTATTATTTCTTTAATGTTTATTTTGATATATTAAAAATAAAATAATCATGTATTCTCCTGGATCTCGAGAGTATCTCTTGGGAGCCCGAGCCAAGTTGTAGGTACTCATTTTCACGATAGTGAAGCAAAATTTGATTGATTAAATTCATCTATAATATTTAAAGAAAAAACAAACTTTAATAAAAGAAATAAAACAAAAACGCACCTAGTTAGAACTCAAAATGAAATGATAAATGATCAAAAAATCAAGGTAGGTAGGTACAGGGGTCAGATGGTCACCATCCAGGTACTAAATACGCGCAACGTTACTTAACTTCAGTGATCCGTGGGAAACTGGTGATTCAACATGCTATAATACCAAATGAAAATACTCGTTTTGACAAATCCCGGGTAAAATTACAGTGTTGCCAACGAGTACCACACGCTTAGCATCATCTTAGGAAAGACCGGTCTTACCTCTTATCGGACTTGTTTATAAATACCATTTTATTTTGAACGGGCTTAGAACGTGCTTACCTCTGAGTACGTTTTTTTCCAAGTGAATTCTCAGAAGGATCTGAAGAACTTGTTTATAAATACGGGTGTAAGTATCCTATGCAATGAGAAAGTATGGCAATCGGTCGGAATTTTTTATTTATATCGTTGATGCCTACAGATCCCAGTGAATTTCTCGGATGACTTGGTTGTGGCCCCGCGTGATGATACCCGCACTATGATACCCTCATCTGACCCTGGGGATGACCCCACTGCACGCTCCCCGCACTCTAGCTTCCGCTCTGTACTCCTATTCGTATCCCTCTCCCTGCATAGTTTATTCGAAGGTCTTGCCATTGGGATTCAGCCAGACTTGGACACTGTGCTGCAGGTGGCCGTTGCTGTCATTATTCATAAGGTAAGAGAATCAATCAAACCTGTCGCTCCGTATTTTAAAATAAAATATTTTGAGTTGTTTTACCAAGTGTGTTCTATATCGTTTTTACTCTTTGCAGGTTATCATCGGGTTCAGTGTTGGTCTCAAGCTGATTCAATCTGATCTGAGCGTGAAGAGTGTCGCTCAGTTGGACTTTTGGTTCTCACTCATGTCTCCACTGGGCATTGGCATTGCTGTGGGTATCGACCAATATATGAGGAACATGCAGGATCTGTTGGTGATGACGGGTATTATGCAGGGCTTAGCCACAGGAACCTTCATCTACGTCACCTTCTTTGAGGTTCTGCCCAAGGAGATTCAGTCGGGTGAGTGGATTGTTTTTTATTTATTTATTAATAAAAGAGGTCATGATAAGAGAAACCAGCTGTTCCGAGAACGAACCCTACCTGTTTAGGATAAACCTTACCAGGGGCGAATCGAACTTCGGCATGGATTTTAGGTGTCCTACCCTCCAATCTAACCGGGCTGGCTAAGGTATATTTTTCTTCTACCCCTACAATAAAATAATAAGAGTAATAATTAGGGAGCGGATTTTGCATGTTTGCATATGCACATTTTGAGCATTTTTCTGTCAAAACATGGTAAAGACTCAATAAAAACCGCAAGTCAGAACTCAAGAACTACTTTCTTTTTCCTTGAAAGAAAAAACATCTTTAAAATCTTTGAAATCAAACTGAGTATGAAATCAAACTGACTTTGAAATCAATATGTAGGTATGTATCTATTGTAATTTATACAAATTTATATTTCTATGGTTAATAGGTAGGTATTATGTATGACAAAGAAAGAAAGTAAGTAAGAAAGAAAAAACAAAAAAACAACTTGGATAGGTAAAATTTCTTTTGAAAACAAGACCTACTTTCCTCATTAAAAGATAGATGTAGATGACCCGTATGTAGTTTTTCAATAGGACCTACCTACAGATTTTCCGTAATTTCCATTTAAAGATTTTTTTGGGCATTTCATGAAAAAGGGGCTTTTTCCCTTAAATTTAAACCTTTAAATCAGAATCGAAGCAAAAAATGAGCCCAAGTAGGTTGTAGGAAATTTTCTTTGCTTTAATAATTATGATGTATATTGTGATTATTTTCGAAGCACAGGTACAGGAACAAAGGCATTTCAATGCGAAGTGGGATGGGAAAGAAAATGAAAAAAAGTATCGAAATTTCTTAAAATCAATATTGTGGATAATCCGTTGGTCCTACGCAAAATTGGTTAAAGGTGACATTGTAGGAAACTAAATTTCCAATACCGTCCTATTAATCATTTTTTGATTCGGTTTTGTTTTACCGGAGGTATCGGCGTTTCCGCAAAGGCTCGCAGAGCTACTTTCAAGTGGCCGTATATCTGAGGAAGCACATGGCGGAAAACTCGGAAATTTCGAGAAAATTCATCAATCAATGCCTATTATTAAATATGTTTATATTAGACATCCTAGGTTATAAAGTTATGAAATAGGTAACTACAAAACTTATTACCTTTATATGATACAATGGATACACGTTCCGGTTTTGATATTATCCGACTCGAGTTTCGTCCATTCAGGTAAGGAAACACGCCTGATATTGCATACATATTTGGACCATTTTTTCGTGCATAATCCGCTCCCTAGTAATAATCATCAATGTATAGGTAGTATGTAAAATGTAATCGATTGTTGTTGAAAAAATAAAAATCTTTTTAATTGGATTTTGTTTATTTTATATTGATTTCCATCACTATTCTGTTCTGCAGGGAGGAGTCGCTTGCTCAAACTGTTGGCCATCCTGATTGGGTTCATCACAGTGTGCGTGGTGATCTATGTGGACAATCAGAACAAAAGCAAAGCAGCCAGTTGATTATGACAGAGCCCTGCATTCATATTGTCACTAGAAGTAAACTGGCCAGTTGTGACTATTGGTCAGTCCGAGCTTTACAGCTAACCGGTGCCGGTGGTGACTCCATAGCAGATTTGAGCACAGTAGGAACATTCTGCTGTCTAAATTATTCAGATCAATCGAAACATCGCATCATCTGAATAATTCATCTGTGCCTCATTCTATAGGGTCTTTCAATTAGAGTGATACCTTTTCATTTTTGAATAAAATGAAAACGGCTTTAGGTATCAAAAGGGTTTCGATTTTATTTTGATCCCTAGAGTATGCCATTTTGTTTGGTCCTTCATCCGTTTGCTTGTTTTGCTTGCATTGATGTATACGACTGCACCAATTTCGATGATTTTATTCAACATGTAAGAGTGCATGTCAGCAATCAAATCACCTTTTCAGACAAGGCACATTTTTGGATGAACGGCTATGTGACTAAACAAAATTACCGATATTGGTATGAGAACAATTTATAAGTATTGCATGCAGTACCATTGCATTCTGAAAAACTCACTGTCTGGGCCGGATTGTGGCACATGTCCTCAAAAGTCCTTAAATATTATAATAAAGAAAAATGTCCAAATAAACTTTTGAAGCCATTGCACAAAAATAAAGTTCAAAGTTGATAGTTTATTTGTTTTACATAAGTTATTTCTTTTACATCTATGTTATGGAACTTCACAAAGTTACTGAGCCCTCTATCATGATACCTTCCTAAAAGTTTTTCAACTTTTGGTATCGTGTTCAAGTTTACTGATAGTTTCAAGTTATTTTGATAGCTTGTCTATTTTTTTTTTCCATTACAGTAATGAAAATAAATGCTTTCTTTCTTCTTCTTTTTTTTTCTGAAATTGCTGTTTCCTCATAGGCGGTTCTTGCCTAAATTTTTGGGGGGGCTTGATTTTGAAGGTAGGTACACCTTCATAGCCCCCTCCCGAGCACGAAGTGCGAGTAGCCGAGCTATACTAGTAATGAAATTCATTTCTTAAAGAAGGGTCGTGCATTTTAAAGAGAAAAAAATGGATGATATCTCGGAAGCTAAGTAAAAAAAAAAAATACAATATTTTTTGTTGGAAATGACCTCAGGAATATACCCTAGCCTTTTGGTAACGTTTTTCGTATTCACCCTGTATATATATATATATTACAAATAGGGGGTTTACATTTAGGTTTCTGAAGTTGAACCCCCTGGGGCCGACCCTGACCCCAACCTGAATTTGTCAAGTACTTTAAAAAAATGGTATTTTAAAAGATAACATTTCAGCTTCTCACCTTTAGCCGTTCAAAAAATATTCGGGGGGGGGGCAGCTTTCTCAACACGCTGAATGTTGTTTATCAATAAATGGAAACTTGAAGAATCAATTATTAAATGAGATTTCTGATCAAAAGAAAGGTAAGTAGTAGGTAGACGACATTGCGTTTCGCTATGACATCCAGTTCATTTCCATTTTCTCCAAAATATGGTCCCATTGGGATTCGAACTGTAGAACAGCCTTAAAAGGTTTTAGTCTACTTTACATATAATATTTTATTTAATTGAAATTTTATTCATATTTTAGAATACCTATACAACCTATACAGGGTGTCCCGCGAACGACTGTAAAACGCTTGAGGGTTGATGCAGGACCTAAAGGGCTACCAGAAAAAGCTATCTGGACAGATACGATTTTCAACAAGGGCGGAGTTATTCGGGATTTTCTGTTTTTCAACATTTTTCATACCTTGTCCCCTTAAAACGCCTTTATCTCTTGAACCATTAAAGATAATAAAAACTGATTGCACCATTGAAAAGAACACAAAATTTACTAAAAGATAAGATTCCCTGTTTTGGTAAAACCCTCCCTCAAACACAACCGTTGGAATCAAAGCCTGTGTAGCGGCCCTGCACAACTCTGGTGTAGTGAATTCTGGCTTGAATAAAATTAAATCTGCATGCCCACAGCTTCACAGGCACGGATTTATGATAACGGCTTTTGCTCGATATCTCGGTTAGGAAGCATTTTAGGGTATATGTTCATGGAGTAAAAAAGTCTTGTATTGACCTCCTGGATCTATGGTTTGAGTATTAAGAAAAAAATTCCGACCACCCTGTATAACGTTATTGGGAGGTACTGGGCTCTGGGGACTACAGGAATATAACCACTCCGTCTCCTTCCCTAGGGAGGGGTTTGCAAAATGAGAACTCTCTTCCTCCATCTCTCTTTCTCCTCCCTAACCTTCCTCTTTGTCTCTATCTCGTCCTGTCGCTCCCTTTCTCTTGGAGAGAGAAATTTGGAGAGGGGGGACTTCTCTCTTATCTCCTACGTGTTATTTATTATACATACATCATATATTCTTTTTTTCCTCCGCGAATATCAGGAAATGTAAAAAAAAAAAAAAAATGTAGGGGGGTAGGTACCTGTCTGCCAACAACAACGGTGGACAAACAATTTTCTCTCACCTGATCGCCTTATTTTCTCCTTCTCCTCTTTCCCTCCATTAACAACAACACCAACTACAACAACATCCGAAAAAATTGGGGTCGAGGGGGCCCGGCCACCCCTCCCCCGACAAAATCCTGGCTACGGCCTTGGTTGGTGGTGGTGGTGGTGATGTCGTTATTATTGGTGTTGTTGATGTTGTTATTTCTTTTGTTGTTCGTGTTGTTTTTAGACGAAAATTCGGTGCGGCGATAGAAAGAAACTGGTGGACAGGGATTCATAATATGTTGTTGTTTTTCTTGTTGTTGTTGTTGTTGTTGTTGTGTTGTTGTTATTTGTTTTGTTGTTTTTGGAGGAAAATTCGGTACGGCAATAGAAACAGGTGGACAGTGATGCATAGTAACGTAGAAAATTGACGGATTCTCCCTTTGTATCGTTAATTAGCGCCTTTTTGACTTCCCATTCTTCAATGTTGTAGCCCATTTTTTCTTGATTATATTCATTCTCATTTTCCATCTCTTCTAAATACACATTTGCACTTGATTCGTATAGTTCTTTTATGTATTCTTCCCATAACTCTTTATTTTCTTTTTCATTTATAGTATTCATTCCATCTCTTTTCTTCATTCCTCTTTTGTTAATTGTGCTAGATTTTTTCCTCATTACTTCTTTGACGACTCTATACATTTCTTCTAATTTACAGTACTTGTTCAGTTCTTCTATCTTCTGACATTGTTTTTGCATCCACTTTTCTCTGGCACTATCACTTTCTCTTCTTAATTCATTATTCAGTTTTCTATATTGCTGTTTCCTATATTCTGATGACACATTCTTCCATTTTCTTCTTTCGTCCATCTTTTCAATCATTTGTGTTACCCATTCTTTCTTTGGTTGTTTTTTCTTCTCTCCCACTTTTTCATTCAACTTCTGAATAATCACAGATTTTATGTTGTTCCATTCTTTTCTAGGGTCTTCTCTTGGTGTGATTTTCATTAATTCTTCCTCTGCTCCTTTGGTGAATGCTTCCGATTCGTTTGATTTGAGTTTTTCAAGGTTCCACTTCTTTGATGTTTCTTTCCTTCTGATGTTTCAATCTTGTTCTAACTTCGGCTATCAATAGGTTATGGTCACTAAAGATGTCGGCTCCAGGGAATGTTTTTGCAGTCTTGATGCTGTTCTTGAATCGTTGATTTATCAAAGGAATCATTGATGTTGATATTTAACATTATTTTACGAAGGCGTAATTTATTGGCTTCAATTCTGGATTGAAAGGGATATTAAATATAGCATATAGCTCAATCCTAGATTGATCTCAATTCCGACTTGGTAAGCCCCACTCCAAGTCTCAAGCTGTGTCCACATATAATCGACGAGCATGACGGTTTCCCTTCTTCGCATCGCTTGGGTTTCAATTTCAATGGATTGTCGATTATATGTGGATACAGCTGTAAAAACATTTGTTTACTATGGTAGGGAGGAGGTGGAAATCTGTATTCTTAATACACTGGTATGTCTTACACGCTGAGATTGCTGAGGTTATTGAGGAAATCTTCAGGAGTCATAATGTGAGAAGATCCGATGATGACTTCCCAGTTCTTGACATTGTTGGTCACCTCATAGGCACATCGGATCTCAGAGAAGCTGACACCGCCTATAATGAATACAATGAGGCGAGGTACATTCTTCACCTGCTGTTGAGCACGATCCTTGTGCCAATGTCCATATCGTGCACTGAAACAAGCCAAAAACCACTCAAATACCTACTCTTGGTTCTGGGCCAAATTCAATTATGCTGGGTTCTACACACGAATCCGGGATTCGCGAATCCCGGATTCACGAATCCCGGGTTCACTCGGCAACTCGGGATTCGCTTCGTAAGTGTTCTACACAATGTTCTGAAAGTTTTTCGAACGTTCCTTTGTTTTTAACTTGGCAACAAAGGAAATTTCATTTGGCAACATTGAATTTTTGTTTTGATGACATTTTTTCCGTGATTTTTTCCCTCCAATCGTGATTTTTACTGGGATTTTTTTTTTTTAAATGTCAAATGTCTGTGTGACCACTGACTCCTTTTTTTTCCACTTTCATAAGTTATACCTTATTATTATTGCTATTACTTATTACATGTGGAGCATTTCGCGGGTGGAAAATTTTCTGCCAAAAGGCGGTTGACATTTTATTTTTTATTATTATGATTATTATTTTTTTTTTTTTTTAAGATAGGACTGTAGTTAACGGCTGAAATTGACTAACTGTCCCAAACCGACGGCAGATAATCGTCCAATCACCTTTTCAGACAAGGCACATTTTTGGATGAACGGCTTTGTGACCAAACAAAATTACCGATATTGGTATGAGAATAATTTATAAGTATTGCATGCAGTACCATTGCATTCTGAAAAACTCACTGTCTGGGCCGGATTGTGGCACATGTCCTCAAAAGTCCTTATTTCTTCCGAAATGAGGAGGCACGACCAGTAACTGGTGTGGCGATCGCTACAGATCCATGTTACACTACTTTTTTCGGGCAGAACTTGATATTGCCGACATGTGTGGTTCCAAAAAATGGCACTACGATGATCCACTTGATTTAATGACGAATTTTGGAGACTGGATCATCTTTTGGCGAGCATTTTTTAATTGGCCACTGCGATAGTGCGATTTGACTCTCTGAGACTTTTTTCTATAGTGATATCTTAAATTCCAAGTCTATGCCAACAGTCCAAGGTCTTTCGATGATCTTGAAGCCAACATTCGTCGAGCTACAGCCCTATATGTTGGATAAAGGCATCCAAAATTGGTGTAGTCGAGTCCATTTTTGCTAATAAAAATTAGGAAAGTCGCGGTGGGCATTTGAATTTTGTCCTATTCCAAACAAAATGGCATACTCCAGGGATCAAAATAAAACCAAAATCTCTTTGATAGCTAAAGCCGTTTTCACTTTATTCAAAAATGAAAAGGCATCACTCTTAATGAAAGACCCTATACAAGAGTATGAAAATCACTAGCGTAGAAGTCATCATAACAATAGTTTACATGTGTAAAAGCTACATTAATAATAATTTATTATGTAAACTATAAAAATATTATTATTATAGGTAACTTCTACACGAGTGATTTTCATTAGTCCATACTTTCGTGGAATGAGGCACTGGTCAGCGTTGGTTTAAAATAGAATGTGATTCAATGAATGCCACTAGTTTCTCATGAACAAGCTCCTGACCGAAAAAAAAACACTCGGTCAGCGTGGGTCAGAATAGATCAGATGATTCATTAAAATTAAAACTAAAAACTCCTGTGGTTTACACTTACAACACTCGGTCAGCGTGGGTCAGAATAGATCAGATGATTCATTAAAATTAAAACTAAAAACTCCTGTGGTTTACACTTACAAGATACAAGTGAATTATTCCAGAACAAGTGCCCAAAACATTTGGCTCACAGGTCAACACTAAGAGGGTACAAAAAAGAAAATTTTCAATTGCTTTCAGCTATTGGTTTCGCGCAAAAGACGAAAAAAAAATCTTTCTCGTGATATTAATTAATAGATTTCTAATTAATTAAATACTAAAGCACAAGCTCAATTTGTAATTTTATAAATACTCCATTTAGCTTTACGTTAAGTTCAAGGCTTAAATATGGGATTGAGATTCATACGAGACTTTGAACTTTCTGAAAACATCAGGGGCGGATTAACAGATTAATTTTAACTTTTTCGTGGTTCACGGAAATAGAATGAAAAAAGAACTGACTAATCTGACTATTTATTAGATATCTATTATGTAATAATTACTTTTATTATTGAGGAAAAAAAATCATTTGGAGGATATGCATTTGGGTAAGATCTGACTATTTATTAGATATCTATTATGTAATAATTACTTTTATTATTGAGGAAAAAAAATCATTTGGAGGTTATGCATTTGGGTAAAAGTAGGGAAAGAAAGTCGATTCCTAAGTAAAAAGTTGTGAAAAATCACTTTAAAACCTCACCCAAATAAGCATATAGGGTCTATTCAGTTATCAAACAAACTAATTCAATTTTCTTTTTCTTCAATCTCAATTCCGTATTTAACTTTGTAGCTCAGACTCAAATTTTGACTTTAAAATGTCAAAATATATGTAAGTAGATAACTACCTATTTGGCTTTTGAAAAAATATCAAGCAATAAATGCAATAATAATAATAATAATGATGATGATGATGATGATGATGATGATGATGATGATGATGATGATGATGATGATGATGATGATGATGATGATGATGATGATGATGATGATGATGATGATGATGTGATGATGTGATGAATGATGAATGATGAATGATGAATGATGAATGATGAATGATGAATGATGAATGATGATTGATGATTGATGATTGATGATTGATGATTGATGATTGATGATTGATGATTGATGATTGATGATTGATGATTGATGATTGATTTACCTCTAGTTTCTTATAGGCTATGTACAAATTCAGGAACTTTTTCAGGGTCGCCCCAGGGGGGCCAACTTTAAAACCTTAATGAGAACCCCCTGTTTGTGTTACATCATATCAAAGATTTTAAAGAACGTAGTACTTTGGTACAAGTTTGAGATCGATCCGTCAACCAGGGCCGGAGTTATGGCCTATATTGAAATTTTAATTTTTCCACGTTCTCCCGCCAATAGGGGAAGCATCAAAAATGAAAAATTCACATCGATTGGTGAGTTGTACCTACTTTAAATAGGTCCCAATAATGATTCATATTGAAATTCAGACCCAAACATGAAATTTAGACTTCCGGCCCTGATGGCCTCCGGGGGTGAAAATTAATGTTTTAAGAATTTAAGCAACCACTCCCATGCCAAAATGTAGAAACAATGTCCTGTCTCAACTAGTCCAAGCTCAACCCAACCAGGTACCTACAATAATAACCACAGCCTGAAATTCATCTCGAATCTTCGGAATGCTTCGTTCTTCGCGGTCTCATAAGAATGTGTACGTTTGTTTGGCTTCATCTGAATGCCTCGTTCCGCAGGGACCCTAATACATTATACATATTATCAAAGGTTTTTATAAACGCAGTACTTTGATGTGAGTTTCAGCTCGATCCGACATTCAGGGTCGGAGATATAGCTGATTCAATTTTTAATACGAGTATTTCAACATCAACGCTCTTCTGCCAATAGGCTAAGCACTAAAAATGGGAAATTCATTTTGATCGGTGATTTGTGCTTCAAATAGGTCTCACTAATAATGATTTATATTGAAATTCAGACCCAAAAATAAAATTTAAAATATTACAAATAGCTAGGTAGGGGTTTTCCATTTTATAAGATATTGAAGTCGCGACCGCCTGGCTCCGACACAGAATTTGGCAACTACTTCGAATAATGGTACCTACCTATATTAAAAGATTAAACTTTATCCTTAATAACCTAAATTTCAGCTTCTCACCTTTAGCCGTTTAAAAAATACTCGCACTTCGTGCTCGGAAGGGGGGCTTCGCCCCCCTCCACCCCCCGGGGGCTTCGCGTGTTCGCTACGCGGGGTTGCGTATACGGTCTCGCTGCGCGCTCCCGGGGCTTTGCGGAGTTGTGCATGGGGTCGCGCTTCGCGCTCCCTTGTTTACGGTCGCGCTGAGCGCTCCCGTGGGCTTCGCGGGGTTTTGCATGGGGTCGCGCTTCGCGCTCCCTCGTTTACGGTCGCGCTGCGCGCTCCCGGGGCTTCGCGGGGTTGTGGTATTTTTGGTCAGAGCTGCAGCTCGACCTATTTTGGAGAAGCACTCATTCCTCCCCTATCGTTTCAGACCTAATTTTCCTCCTACGTCATCATTTTAGTTCTATTTTCCCCGTGTATTTTCCTTATCCTGAACTTTCCCACGGGAAATATTTTCGGTTTAGGTTTCAGGTAGTCCTAGGTAGCTGAACCCTGGCTCGAGCTGGCCTTTCTTGCTTCAGTGTATTCATAACTCTCGGGTCAGTCAGTCAGTGAGTGAGTGTCAGTTACACAAGGGGCTGTATATATTTTAGATTCCGAACTTTCCCACGGGAATTATTTTCGGTTTAGGTTTCAGGTAGTCCTAGGTAGCTGAACCCTGGCTCGAGCTGGCCTTTCTTGCTTCAGTGTATTCATAACTCTCGTACCGTTCGGACCTCGATACCTTCCTAAAATAGATGTAAAAGAAATAACTTATACTCTTCACTGGGTTGGTAGGGTATTTTTATTATAGAAAAACAGACATGTTTCGCCCACTGGGCATCATCAGTGTATAAACAGGAATATTATAATAAAGAAAAATGTCCAAATAAACTTTTGAAGCCATTGCACAAAAATAAAGTTCAAAGTTGATAGTTTATTTGTTTTACATAAGTTATTTCTTTTACATCTATGTTATGGAACTTCACAAAGTTACTGAGCCCTCTATCATGATACCTTCCTAAAAGTTTTTCAACTTTTGGTATCGTGTTCAAGTTTACTGATAGTTTCAAGTTATTTTGATAGCTTGTCTATTTTTTTTTTCCATTACAGTAATGAAAATAAATGCTTTCTTTCTTCTTCTTTTTTTTTTCTGAAATTGCTGTTTCCTCATAGGCGGTTCTTGCCTAAATTTTTGGGGGGGCTTGATTTTGAAGGTAGGTACACCTTCATCTTCCTAAAAGTTTTTCAACTTTTGGTATCGTGTTCAAGTTTACTGATAGTTCAAGTTATTTTGATAGCTTGTCTACTTTTTTCCATTACAGTAATGAAAATAAATGGTTTCTATTTTCTATTTTTTCTGAAATTGCTATTTCCTACGTCGTGTCCTGTGAATAATGCCTTGAAGGTCGCAGTGGGCGAATTCATAAAAGGCTTTTTCCTTTCAGCTTACAATGGCCTTTACCATATCTCTAACCGTTTAGTCGGTATAGCTGAAAACCGCCAAAAAACGGTCGAAATCCGTCCAAAAGCGGTAAAATAACGCCAAGCGCAGCACCTTCTCGGTATAGCTGAAAACCGCCAAAAACGGTCGAAATCCGTCCAAAAGTGGTCAAAATACCGCCAAGCGCAGCACCTATCTTAACTAACGTTTTCTGTTGCATCCTTGTCACAGCATTTGTGAACTACATATCAAATTTCAAGTCTCTAGCTCATACCGTTCCCGAGATATTGTTAAACTAAACGAAGACCGAAAACCGCCAAAAAGCGGTAAAATGCCACCAACCAATGCACCGATCTTAACCAAAAGTTTCGTGTCGCATCCTTGTCACATTAAAAAGCAGTAAAATGCCGCCAACCGTTGCACCGGTCTTAACCAAAAGTTTCGTGTCGCATCCTTGTCACATTTGACAGCTCTAGATACCAAATTTCAAGTCGCTAGCTCTTACCGTTCTCGAGATATTTTGTTTACAGACAGATACACACACGGACCAATGGACCAATGGCTTACGTCAATATCTCGGGAACGGTTTGGAATTTCGGGATTTTCCGATTTTTCCCAGTACCTACAAAAAATAAGGAATCCATTCTTCTTTTAGATTGGCCGAAGAGTGGCTTTTGCACGCGATCGCCTAAATGCCTCACCGGGGAGAGTCTCCATCTTCTGCCTTGTGCAGTTGACCGGTGGGCAGCTCTAATAGGTACCTACCCTTAGGTACCTCTCCTTTGGCCGGGATTCATCTAGGGCCTGGACTCACTGTCGACCTAAGCTCAGAGTGCCTTTCGCACGCGATAGCCTAAATGTTCCACCGGGGAGAGTCTCCATCTTCTGCTTTGTGCAGTTGACCGGTGGGCAGCTCTGATAGGTGTGGGTACCCGTAGGTACCTCCCCCTTTGGCCTGGACGCACTTTCGGCCTAACCTCAGAGTGGCTTTCGCACGCGATCGCCTAAATACCTCACCGGAGAGAGTCTCCATCTTCTGCCTTTAGCAATTGACCAGTGGGCAGCTCTGTTAGGTACCCCTAGGTACCTCCCCCTTTGGCCTGGTTTCACTTTTCGGCCTGAACTCTGAGTGGCTCTTATATGCGCAGTCAGTCAGTGAGTCAGTCAGTCAGTCAGTCAGTCAGTCAGTCAGTCAGTTACACAAGCGGCTGTATTAAGGTTAGATAGATACTGTAGTAATAGAAAGTAATAATAATTATAATAAGAGGAGAGTTATATCCAGAGACAGAAGGATTCATTACCGCTATTCAAGATTAATCAATTAAGTAAAGATAATGTAGGATTTTGACTAATAACAAAGGGTACCGTAACATGGAATGGTTTTGATATTCCCCAAAACGAAAAATAACTACAATTTTTTGAGTCAGTTTTTACAGTTTCTATTCAAAATTAAAATTTATAGGAAAAAACAGCCACTCGGAAAATCCCGAGGATGGATTTGAATTTTGAAAAACGGAACCACATGTCTCATTATATACAGGAGGAATATTTTTTTTAAAACATAGAACAATCGTAAGGTTGTGGTTATGTACCGGGTTGGGGAAGGCAAGGCTGTTAAACTTGCCTTGTTTTTAAGTTACCACTCCCATGCCAAACTGTAGAAACAATATCCTGTCTCACCTAGTCCGAGCTCATCTCAGCCCGGTACATAACCACAACCTAAATGTGCCTCATTTATTTGACCCTATAATAATGAGGTTCCATGGGTTAGCATTATTATTAGGAGTACTTTTGAAAAGCAGGTCCTTATTTAGTACAAACAAAAGATCATTTTTATCAAAGTATTTAATTTTATTTTTCAATTTAAATTAAACCAACCCAAACAATTGGCACATCACAATATTCCCATTGTTACTAGTATCTTAGAATAATATCATAATATTCATAATTATTTATCAATTAAAATAATATCATCATCCTTTATTCATACTACAGAGATTTATATCTACAAAATCGACGACGTTATAGTTTGTAATATGGAAAAGTAATCGTTTTTTAGAAAATAAATTAATACTAAAAGGTTGCGAAATAAATACATAATAAAGTGATATAATTAATGGAATGGAAAGGAGCTAGGCTCTAGGAGTCAAGGGGCTATTTCAAGCTAGGCTAGGCTAGAGGGCTATACAGCATGGCTCACAAGTCCTAGCGAACCCCTTGTAACTTTTGAACGGCTTGGAAACTTGAAGTTCTGATTTTTGTATATCTGTTATTTATAAAATAAATAATAAATAAATGCAGTTTCTTTGTGTTATTATATCACAACTTTGGTGCTCACTGCAGCATTGTAGGATTTTTCCAATATCTCAATAATTATATGCGATCGCCCAAGTGCCTCACCGGCGAGAGTCTCCATCTCCTACCTGGGCAGTTGACCGGTGGGCAGCTCTGATAGGTACCCTTAGGTACATACCTCTCCCTTTAGCCTGAATCTACTCAGAGTGGATTTCGCATGCAATCACCTAAATGCCTCTCCAAGGAGAGTCTCCATCTTCTGCCTTGTACAGTTGACCGGTTAGCGGTTAGCAGCTCTATGCTTACATTAGGAAATAAAACTCCTTAATTCCAAATAAAGGAACCATCCATTCTCCATACGGATATTATAATTGCCCTGCTGTCGCGAAAAAGACACTGGGCAGGCCTTCCACCGAATGACTCGGTTGCTATTAGAGTGGGCAGCTACCCACGGGGGAAATAATTAGCCACGGAATAGCTCCCAGCTGGTTGGAGAGAGTGGCCCTTCAAACCTCCTTCTGGTCTGAAGGTGGAATGAAGTTCCAACGTCTGAATGGTCAGGTCCTACCTACCTAGTTCGACTCCCCTAGAATTGGACTACCAATTCATGGACATGTTATCCTCACTGCTCTGCTCTCCTGCCAAGGCCTTGGCACTGCCCATCGGACATTGCCATGTCAATGAGGCCGTCTGAGGAAGACTATACACGGGTAGTATAGAAAGTCAACCTCTCCTGTTGTACACTTCCTTCTCGCTTACGGTGGTTAACTGTCCATTATAGCTGCAGAAGAAGCCTGTAGTTCGCTCACTCAGAGGGCGCAGGAAGTTGAACAATCATAGGCTCGACCTTGTTCCCCGATCTATCGTGCTCCCTTCAATTAGGGCAAGCACAACTCGTTACCTGCTTCGCAGTGGGCGATTT
Source organism: Diaphorina citri (assembly GCF_000475195.1). Taxonomy (NCBI): domain Eukaryota; kingdom Metazoa; phylum Arthropoda; class Insecta; order Hemiptera; family Psyllidae; genus Diaphorina; species Diaphorina citri. The sequence continues at coordinate 148,145 of NW_007377456.1, forward strand.
CATAACCCTCAGCCTGAGGTATAGGGATTTCGGAGCAAATTCTATCTCGATGACTCTAAACCCCCTGGGGGGCTGCATCATCAAGTCATGACTTGGAAACGGGTTTCCGAATCCAGTATCAATCCTGATGTATTGTGGGCTCTTGAATCAGTCCCATCTGAGCACCGCTGTTCTTTTCTAGTCAGTACTTTCTGGCTCGGTTCAACAGGATCCTGACATACTTATCTGAACATGTTCCTCATATAGTTCTTCTCAATCTTACAACTCACGAAACATACACTATTCATCCGGTATCATCTCTTCTCAGGTGTATAGGTTCAATCTCAGGTATCGCGGACGGAACTCGGATGATCTTTTTTTGGGTTGGGACGGAAATCGGATGATTTGGGCTTTTCCTCCATCCCTCACTTGTCTGATCTTTACTTGCTCTACATATCTCGTGCTTTCGTAATCCGGTAGAGCTTTCTCTCCCCTTCAGATGTTTCAAGCTCTCTGTATACTTGCTGTTCCCGAGATATTGACGTTTTTTAGTCCCCCCATAAGAAATACACGGGGAACACGCTTTGAGGCCAGCAAAACTTTTCCTACGTTTTATATTTTTGCTCTCGCTTTTAGATTTCAGTTTTCATTTCTTCGAGACAAGACTCAGGGACGATATTAGTTTTCAGGGGCGAAGCGCAAGGGAGCGCGAAGCGCGACCTCATGCACACCCCGCGAAGCCCCGGGAGCGCGCAGCGCGACCGTAAACAAGGGAGCAGGAAAGAGGAAAATGTTGCACTGATTTGCCCCGGTGATGCAATGGTGCTCGTCTGGTACACAGGAGAGCGTATTAGGTTCAATCCCAGCCAATGGTAGGTATTAGGTAGGTATTTGAGTTCTTATCACAGTACTAGCAGTATTGCACTAATCTTTAGAGCTAGATCATAATTATGTAATATGTAGTCCAGATATTGTTTTCTAGGTGTCCAAAAGGGGTTTGGTAACATCATTTGGTAAGGTTTGGTGAGTTTGGGTTATTTCTGAGTGAAAACACCATAGTAATATCTTTGGGTAAGTTTTAGTAAGTTGTATACTTGCTCAAGTTGTTTTGCCCTGGGTTGAGTTACTGGTTTCCTTGATTGTTAATTCGCCTGCCTGTATGCCATTTTATCTTCATCTCTTGCAGTGTTATCCCATTTCTTTTTAATGTCTTTCTTCTTTTTAATCGCTTCTTTGACTTCATCATTCCACCACCAGGTTTCTTAGTCTTGTGGGGCCCCTTTTCCAGATGTTTTTCCCAAGAAGTTTTCTCCAACTTTTTTCCTAATTCTCGCACTTTTCTTCCAAAGGCTTTCACTCTCACTTTCAACACTCAACTTATGCAGCACGCTCCTTTTAAATTCCGCTTTCATGAAGGGGTCTTTTAGGTTCCACCACTTGATTTTGGGCTCCGTTGTTTTTGCCTCTTTTCTTTTCCGGATCTTAAATATGGAATCAACAACCAGGACTTTGTGTTGTGCTGCCACTGATTCGCTGGTGATTAATTTGGCATCCCTGATCTCTTTCAGATATTGCCTTCTGCGAAGGATGAAGCCAATTTAGGTAGGCACCTCATTTTATGCCAGAAAATAACTTTTACTAAAAAAAAAATCCCTCATTTTATGCCAGAAAGTAACTTTTACCAAGAAGTAATCGGGAAATTAAAGCGTTAGGTAGCCCGCACAGAGAACTTTAACAAATTATCAACTTCCTAGGAATCATAGCGTTAGGTAACACACAAAAGAAATTTTCACAAATCATCAACTTTTTGTGTGTTATACATATAAAAAGGTGTTGGATTACCTGGAGGGTGCATGATACCCAGAACTAGTAACATGTCCGGCCAGGAATGGGAAATGTTTCTGATCCAGTTTATCCTCAATAGCGTCTTCCATAATATCTTTCACTATAGGAGTCCATCGCGACATCTGAAATCAACCAAATGATCCTTACAGTAACAGTAGGTATAACGTATAACCCCCACAAAAACACAAATGTGAAAAAAAGGCCAAGTTCCTATCCAAAAATGTCGGCCTATAAAAGTGGTGATATCAGAAAATTAAGGCCAAGTCTGCATTGTTTTTCGTGCCTGCTGAAAATGCTGAATCTTAATTCCTTCAACCTTATCTCAATTTCAACTTGGCTATGTTTTTCCTTCAGGTTTCAGGTTTAATCATTTATTTATTTGGGTAGAAAACATAGCCAAGTTGAAATTGCGATAAGGTTAAAGGAATTAAGGTTCAGCATTTTCAGCAGGCACGAAAAACTGGGAACTTGGCCTTAATTTTCATTTTTGGATAGGAACTTGGCCTTTTTTTCACATTTGTGTTTTTGTGGGGGATCTCACTCCTTTTTTCAAAGTGTGTATTTACACATGATTAGTAGGTACTTACAGATCTTCTTATTACCTAGCTCATTGTAAGCTTTTGATTTTTTTTTCTTCTGAAAGTTGTTGCTGTTCATGTTTTTGTTAGTGTTGTTGTTGTGGTTGTTGGTGTTGCTGTTGTTGTTGTTGTTGTTGTTGTTGTTGTTGTTGTTGTTGTTGTTGTTGGTGCTGCTGCAAAGTTATCTCTAGAGGTTGCCGATCTATGAAGCTGAGAAAAACCTGCCGAATCGGTTCGTGTAAAGATACACAGGCGTGCTTACTAGAACTTGGCCTGGCGCACTGCCGTGCGCTCAGATCTATCTCATAGCTCATATTCGTTCCTGAGAAACACGTGGGCAAAAATATAAATTTTGTAAAAATTTAAAAAGATGTGTATGTGTTTTTTTTTTTTTTTACTTTTTAGCAATGAAACAACAAGATCTACAGGTGTGGTGTGAGTCTGTGCAGTGTGTATTATTAAGTTTACCTGATAAGTACATTCCGAGATTCTTTCTTTCCGGGGGATTTGGTAGAGTTTCTTGCGATTCCCATCAATCACAGAGTTCAAGCCCAGGTTAGCCAAGTTTACAATGGCTTGTTTTTCCTTTAACATAAAAACAAATGATAAAAAGCAGCTTGATATATTTGCCGCATACTGCTGGAGTAAAGGGACTTTTATTGCGTGCAGGATGTTTTCAGTCCTATGGGAGCAGTATAAATAAACACTATTATTGTTATATTGTGGAGGAAAAAAAACCGACTCGAAATATCTCGAGAATGGATTTGAAAAAGGTACCTTCGTGTCAACTTCAAGTCCAGAAAACCCCAATATAAATTAATAAGTTGACTGTATAGGTACATAGGTGGGGGTTCTACTTACAGGGGGCTGTATTTGCGCATGCGTGATGAGTTTGTTAAGATTGTCCTCAGAGATTCCATTCTTATTGAGGATGTAGAGGATAATAATTCTCATCTTGTCATAGTTGCTCACATTCTGATCCAAGAGGATGGGCACAATGTTTCGCATGTGATCCTTGATCCTCTCGCCCTCTGCATCTTCCCCAGTGGCTAGGTCTTGTTCTACTCTACATAGCTTGTCTACATAACCTGCATAGTGCATACAATGTTCCATTATAATTTTTTTTAATTACATCAATAAAAAGGTGCTCTATTAGCACTGGTATCAAGCTCAATACTTCTATTTCCGAAAAAGTTAGAGAAGAAGAAAATAAAACAGTTTTCTCCCCGGAGGGACCCAAAAACTGATATTTTGGGTTGAGCAAAGCTCGACCCACTTTGAGAAGCACTCATTGCTCCCCTACCGTTTCAGACCTAATTTTCCTCCTACGTCAGCATTTTGGTTCCATTTTCCCCGTGTCTTTTCCTTATTCCGAACTTTCCCACGTCATTCATTTCACCGTATGAGTTTTAATAGTAATTCTGGGCGAGTTTGAATACTCATTGTATAGTCAAATCGGTTAGGGTACGCGGTGGTCGCGGTGATGACGTCATTCATGAAACGATTAACCTCGCAATGAGTATTAAAACTGTTGCGGTTGATCATGTTTTTTATTTACCTCTTTTGGGTATTGTTATCAATAATCGTTGTCTGTTATCTGAAGTTTTCCAATTTGCTTGATTGGGGATCATTCTATGCTGATTTTTATTTATTTATTTATTTTTTATTATTATTTTTTTTTTATTCCTGCGAATAATGGACCCAAAATTGGAAAAGGTTTTTTTATACGTTTGTTGTAGATGAACGTTTTGCTGAAGAGCGTTATTTGAAACCCTATTTATTACCTTTAAAGCGTCCTAATTTTTTTTTTTTTTTAATATGATAAAAAATAAAAGAAAATTACTCATCTTCTAAACAAAAAATCATAATTTTCCGTCAAAGTAATCCAAAGTTATTTTTTATTATTATTTTTTTTTTTTTTTAGGTTTTATTTAACGTGGCAGGATTCTCAGAAATGAGCTCTTCCACCCAACCACTTTTCGAAGCAGTCAAAAATCAGAGTTGTTTAAGATGTTTGACTACTTCGATTTTGAATGAAACAAGAGACTGAGTATTCCTTATAATAGATGGAGGTAAAGAATTCCACAACCGTACCGCAACCGCAATGACATGGTAAGACCTCTCAAACGCAGAAGAACGGTGCAGTGGCATTGCCAGTAATTTTGAGATTGATCTTGTGCCACATTGGTTTAAGTCAGCAAGGAACTCAAATATCTCACACATGTAACTTGGGCATTGCAATTTTAGACATTAAAAAACAGAAAAATCGCTCTCCTGAAAAGTTGGAATTTTGCAGATAGCGCTCTCTTTTCGCAAATGAGCGACATGTAACTAACTGCACAATATCCACTTGATGAACAAGTCTTGATGATCGCTGATTGTTGAGAGTGGAAATTTCCAAGAACTCAACAAAATCAAAAAGGTAGGGGTATATAAAGAAAAAATATCAATAATGACGAATATCAATTCGAAAAAATATCAATTCGAATCGGTTATAATAATAATTAAAACCACGAGCCAGAGCACAAAATTTTCATCCGAATACACATGAGACCCGATTTCCAAAGTTCAATTTTGATTTTTTTTTTTTTTTTTTTTTTTTTAAATCTCGAAAATTGCTTGTTGTTGTTGCTTGTTGTTGTTGTTGTTGCTTGTTGTTGTTGTTGTTGTTGCTTGTTGTTGTTGCTTGTTGTTGTTGTTGCTTGTTGTTGTTGTTGTTGTTGTTGCTTGTTGTTGTTGCTTGTTGTTGTTGTTGCTTGTTGTTGTTGTTGTTGCTTGTTGTTGTTGCTTGTTGTTGTTGTTGTTGTTGTTGCTTGTTGTTGCTTGTTGTTGTTGTTGTTGTTGTTGCTTGTTGTTGTTGTTGTTGTTGTTGTTGCTTGTTGTTGTTGTTGTTGTTGTTGCTGCTTGTTGTTGTTGTTGTTGTTGCTTGTTGTTGTTGCTTGTTGTTGTTGTTGTTGTTGTTGTTGCTTGTTTGTTGTTGTTGCTTGTTGTTGTTGTTGTTGTTGTTGCGTACCCACCTATTTTATTTAATAGTCAGTTTATTATTATTCTTGAATTGATTTTTCGATTTTACTTTCATGTAATGATTTAAAATGAAGACTAGAGCCCATTCTCCCTTGATTCCCAATATAATGTTTAAGTCACCCATCCATTTATTGGCCTTCCTCGGCGTAGCTTAACATAGGTAACGCTAAATTTTCGTGTTCCTGGTAAAAGTAAAAAGACTTTTAATTTGATATATAGGTCGAGCAGGTTTGGATAAGTCCTTCTATGGGGACAGACAGACCGACCGACAGACAGACGACACCGAAGCGAATACAATAGTCCCGTCACCGGAAGGACGGACTAAAAAGCGGTTGAAATGTAAAAATACGCCTAATCATTTTGATGAGTGAGTGAGTAAAAAAATTGCGATTTTTGCGCCTCATCTCCGGAACTACTTGGTATTAAGAGCTCAAATTTTCAAGGTATGTTTATATACCTTACCTAAATATGTACCCTGAACCTAAATATATACAGCCCCTTGTATAACTGACTCACTCACTCACTCACTCATACTAATTCTAACCCACTTCTAGATGGGCTAGGAAGATGCGGTTTTCACCATTGGATTCCTTATTTTTTGTACTTACTGGGAAAAATCGGAAAATCCCGAAATTCCCAACCGTTCCCGAGATATTGACGTTTTTTAGTCCCCCCATAAGAAATACACGGGGAACACGCTTTGAAGCCAGCAAAACTTTTCCTACGTTTAATATTATTTTTCTCTCGCTTTCAGTTTTCAGTTTTCATTTCTTCGAAACAAGACTCAGGGACGATATTAGTTTTCAGGGGCGAAGCCAAGGGAGCGCGAAGCGCGACCTCTAGTCCTCAGCCAGATGGAGATGTGTGTGAGTTGTAATCTAAATGACACACTAGCTATAGCTACGTACCTTGGTAAGCTTTGATGCAGTCCTCAGCCAGATGGAAATGTGTGTGAGTGAGTTGTAATCTAAATGACACAATAGCTATAGCTTCGTATATGTACCTTGGTAAGCTTTCATGCAGTCCTCAGCCAGATGGAGATGTGTGGAATACTTGCTGAGTTCCTTCTGGTATTGCGGCATCTTTTTTATCATCTGAGAGAGATCTCGCATCGTTTGCTTGTCACCCTGCGGCATGCGTTTCGAGTCAATGAACTTCTTGAGGTTTTTAGTGACTTGCTGAGATACGACTGCAATGTGTTGATGTCGTAACTCAATCCAGAGATCATCATTTTCATCCAGAAGAACTTCTTTCTTCGGCGCTCCCGCTGTGCCCTCGTATCTGAAATGTAAACAAAACTGATAGTCAGCTCCCATGGCGTAGTGGTCACTGCGCTCGCCTTGCACGCGGGAGACCCAGGTTCCATTCCCGACGGGGTAAGAAAATTTTTATCATGCAAATGATTGATTCCGTAACTGGCTGGTCCACTCAGCCTCGTGAGAAAAATGAGTAGCTATGTAATATAAATGCGCATAGCGACCGGTGCCAGCATTGTAGGTAAACGTTGGGAGCGGGATTATTAAGATACATATTTGGAAAATCCTAAAGCTGCAGTGAGCACCAAAGTTGTGATATAATAACACAAAAAAACGGTATTTATTTATTTACTAGCTGAATTCCGTCGCTTCGCTCCGGAATCCCGCTAGTTCATCCCGAGGCATGGCCAAACTTGTGGAAAAGGCATGGCCGAACTTGTAGTTATCAAACTAAAAACATAAACGAAACTCAAATATTAGGCGAGCGAGGAAAAGTTTTCTATCCCGCAGTCTCTGCACTCTGTGTATTTCTTATGGAGATTTCAGCGATCAAAAATTGATCATATCTCAGGATCGGTGTAGATTTTCGCAAAATCCTTTCTTATTGCACACCTAGACCATAAAAAGAATATTCCTACCAAATTTCAGCTTTCTAGGTGGTGTGGTTCTCGAGATAGAGCGATCAGTGTGTGAAATGTGAAATGTGAACTGTGAATGAGTGAATGGATCTTGTTCTTATAATATAAGACTAGCTGAATTCCGTCGCTTCGCTCCGGAAGCCCGCTAGTTCATCCCGAGGCATGGCCAAACTTCTGGAAAAGGCATGGCCGAACTTGTATTTATCAAACTAAAAACATAAACGAAACTCAAAAAGTTGGTCGAGAGCGGAACATTTCTCTCCCGCAGTCTCTGCACTCTGTGTATTTCTTATGGAGATTTCAGCGATCAAAAATTGATCATATCTATCTCAGGATCGGTTTAGATTTTCGCAAAATCCTTTCTTATTGCACACCTAGACCATAAAAGGAATATTCCTACCAAATTTCAGCTTTCTAGGTGTTGTGGTTCTCGAGATAGAGCGATCAGTGTGTGAACTATGAAATGTGAATGAGTGAATGGATCTTGTTCTTATAATATAAGATATAAAAAAAACCCTGATATTGTACGTACAAGATTACTGTCCTAAAGTTGTAATATTCCTACCTATACACATCATTTTCAATGTTGAGTAGATCGTAAGCCATGGCTTGCAGTGTTAACTCGTGAAGAAGGGGTGACACACAGTCGAAGCCGCGGTCCAGTATGAGTAGTTGGGATCTGGCCTTCTCCACACCTTCTCCCATGGTAGGCTCATCTGCCTTGTACGCATCCAACTTCTGCTGAACTAACTGCGCCAATTCCACGTTGCGATCGAAATCACTGCGATATCTAACACTAGGATACTCGCCCAGAGTAGCACACAGCGTGGCTATCTGTTCTGCTATGCGCTCCATGTTGGCCATCCTGAGAACAAGAATAGAAACACTAAGAAAGAGAAAGAATAGAAACACTAAGAAAGAGAAGGAATAGAAACAGTAAGAAAGAGAAATAATAGAAACACTAAGAAAGAGAATTGAATTGAATTGAATGAAATATTTATTTACAAACAATAATAAGCACAAATGTTAGCTCATCCCCTAAGCTTACAGGAACTTCTAGGGGGTGAGGGTGTTTCCTTCTTCTGTTGGTTCTCAGCTTCAAAGTGAAGTTCTATAGATAGGTATTTGTCAGATTCATATCAGATTTTCTTCAATTAGTTTTTCTTTAATTTTGTTTGATAATTCTTGAATTTTCTTCATCCAGAAATTCTGCACAATAAGATTCAAGTAAACTTGGAATTACAAAAGACAGACATCTTTCTCCATACAGAGTATTTGCTCTTGATTTAACGAAGTAAGTATTTCTCGTGTTATATCGGTTAAGAATAGAAACACTAAGAAAGAGAAAGAATAGAAACACTAAGAAAGAGAAAGAATAGAAACACTAAGAAAGAGAAAGAATAGAAACACTACGAAAGAGAAAGAATAGAAACACTAAGAAAGAGAAAGAATAGAAACACTAGGAAAGAGAAAGAATTGAAACACTAGCTAGTCATACACAGAAAGAGAAAGAATAGAAACAATAGCTAGTCATACACAGAAAGAGAAAGAATAGAAACACTAGCTCGTAGCTAAAGCCTTTGATCGCGTGGATAGCAGTCTCCTCGTGAGTAAATTAAGATCTTATGGTATTGGTGAACACATTCTCAAGTGGCTCGCCTGCTATCTGAGTGGAAGAACTCAGTGTGTTAAAATTGGTTCTACTATCTCAAAACCTATTTCAGTAACCTCTGGCGTCGGCCAGGGTAGGCACACGGGTCCTGTTCTTTTTAGCCTTTTCTTCAATGACCTGCCCCGCCACATCATTAATTCATCACTTCTTATGTTTGCAGATGACGAGAAAATTTATAGAGCAGTCAATCATTTTCGGGATTGCATTCTTCTTCAAGAGGATATTTGCAGATTCTCGGATTGGTTGACTCTCAATGGATTGGAGTTATCTTTACACAAGTGTGTGGTCATGGCGTTTTCACGTAACAACGATAACTTTGATTTCACTTACAACATTCAATCTGTTCCTTTGAGTTATGTTTTGCAGGTGAAAGATCTGGGTATTCTCCTAGATGCAAAACTTACATTTGCATCTCATATCTCTCATCTTTCAATGCGCTTTTTTAAATGTCTTGGTTATATTTTCAGGAACTCCGAAGGATTTTCTTCAGAGGCTTTAATACTTCTTTTTACAACTTTGGTCCGCTCCTTACTGGAATACGGTGACGTTGTGTGGAATTCGCACTATGCTGTCCATGTTGATATTTTGGAAAGAGTACAGAAGAAATTTTTTCGGTACCTACAAGTCTTATCGTTACCCCTGTGATATTTCAGCCCTACCCTCCCTATCTGACCGTAGAATATCTGCTGATCTTAACTTTTACAATAAACTTGTAGAAGGAAATATTGACTGTTAAAAACTTTTAAATTTAGTGGGTTTGGATTGCCATAGAAGATTGAGAGGGCTTTACACCTACCATGTTGATTTATGTAAAACAAACTGTACATATTTTGCGCCCATCAATCGTATGATGAGGCTGAAAAGCGATTAATTAAAACTGTAATCTGTGATATTTTTTTTATTTTTTTTTTTTTCATTGTTACGCATTTCTTTGTCTTTTTTGACTAATTTGTTATCCATTTTGTTGTATTCACTTTTGTCTTTAATATCTATTATGCTTTAATTTTTGTAATACTTATTACCTACTTATTTTATGTGATACTAGTGGTTGACCCGTTCTTTGTACGGGACCACCACACACACACACAAATACACTCCCCCCACACACACCACACCCATCACACACATCCCATCACACCACACCCATCACACACCCACCACCACACACCACATCCACCACACACCAAATCACACACACCACACCCATCACACACATCCTACCACACACACACATCCCACCACACACACACACACCACACACATACCACCACACCTATCACACACATCCCACCACACACCACATCCATCACACACACACCACCCACCACACACACACCACACACACACCACAGACCCACCCACCACACACCCACCCACCACACACACCCACCACACCACACACACACACCCATCACACACACCACTACACACATACACACACACGCTCCCTAACATGTCTCACAGAGCAGCATAATAGGCATAACTTTGAACCGCCGCCATTTTGAATCAGGATGAAATGTGATAATTTTAAGTAGCTTATGTCACCCCGAGTACTCTTCCTAACAACCAAAAAAAAATTCATCAAAATCGGTTGAGCCGGTTTCTCGTGAAAAGAGGACAAAAACGGGTCTATTAGGCTATTTTCTTCACGTTTTTGAACCGCCGCCATTTTGAATCTGGATGGAATGTGAAAATTTCAAGTAGCCTATGTCACCCGGAGTACTTTTCTTAACAACCACAAAAAATTTCATCAAAATCGGTTGAGCCGTTTTCTCGTGAAAAGAGGACAACCAAAATTCTATTTAGCGTAACAGACAGACATACACACACACACACACAGACAGACAGAAATTTTTCTAACTAGTAGTTGACCCGTCCTTTGTACGGGACCACCACACACACAAACACACCCCCATACACACAATACACCCATCACACACATCCCACCACACACACACCACACCCACCACACACATCCCACCACACACACACCACACCAATCATACACCCACCACACACACCACACCCATCATACACCCACCACACACACACCACACCCATCATACACCCACCCATCACACACCCATCCACCACACACATACACCCATCCACCACACACACCCACCACACCCCCCTAGACACACCACACCCATCACACACATCCCACCACACAAACCACACCCACCACACCCCCACCCCACACCCCCCCAC